>NW_027645323.1:0-4995 GCF_032717465.1 Coenobita brevimanus | reverse complement strand
TCACTTTTCTCTCGCGATATATATATATATATATATATATATATATATATATGTATGTATATATTCATCATTTGGAGTGGAAGAAAGGAATGAAAGAGGAGAAATGCTGGTAAATTTTGCTGAAATGTTTAACATGAGAATAATGAACACATTCTTCCACAAAAGAACAGGAAGAAAGTGGACCTGGAGAAGTCCAGATGGAGAAACAAAGAATGAAATCGACTTCATTATAGCAGATAAGAATAACACGATCACAAATGCCACAGTTATCAACAAAGCAAATATAAGTAGTGATCACAGAATGGTGGGTTGCACAGCCAGATTCAATTTCAGAAATGAAAGAAAGAAGATGACTAAAGATAAAAAGATATGACCAATAATAGTAAGTGAAAACAAAGCAGCCTTTCAGTTGGAAATAAGGAACAGATTTCAGGCTCTAAGTAATGCTGAATGTGACATTGATGAGCTGAATGACAGACTAACAAAAGTGCTAAGAGAATCAGCAGAGGTAGTAGGAAAACCTAATACAACCAAAGCCAAGAAGTATTCAGAAAAGACAATCAAGCTTATGAAAAAACGAAAGGAAATGAAAGTAAAGACAAAGAAAGACGAAAAAGAAAGAGCAGAATTAAATAAGCTTATCAACAAAAGACAAAGAGAAGAAAAAAAGAAAGAGAAACATGGATCAGATCAAAGAAACCAAAAAAAAAAAGGAAAAAGTCTGAAACAGGTCCGAAGTAAAATGGCACTAGGAAAGCAATAAATGGCATCACTGAAAGAAAAAAAAACGGTGAAATCATTAAATGCAGAGATAAGATGGTGAAGAGAGTTGAAGAATTTTACAAAGAACTGTATGCATTAAAGACAGTACCGGTAGTACCAATAGCTAACTTTTCGGTTGACACAAGTGAAATACCTGAGGTAACACCAGACGGAGTAAATATTTGTCTTAAAAATATGAAAAGAGGGAAGGCTCCGGGAGAAGATGGAATAGTAACAAATTTACTGTTGGATGCCGGAGTAGAAGTACAAAATAGGCTTGCTCACTTATTTACCCACTATATAAAACAGAAGAAAATTCCCAAAACATTGTGTAATGCAATAGTTATTTTACTCTACAAAAAAGGTGACTCAAAAGATCTTAGTAACTATCGACCCATTAGCTTATTATCAGTCATTTACAAACTCTTCACTAAAGTCCTTACGAACAGGCAGGATTCCGAAGCGGGTATTCGACCACTGGTCATCTACATACAATGAACCAGCTAATTGAGAAAACTATAGAATATAATAAACCACTTTGCTTAGGTTTTGTTGATTACGAAAAGGCTTTCGACTTAGTGGAGCACATAGCAATTATAAATTCATTGCTAGAACAAGGAGTGAATGAGAACATTGTAAGCCTGCTCGAAAACATATATAAAGAGGGAACTGCTGCAGTTAAGTTACATAAGGACTCAGAAAAAATTAAGATTGAGAAGGGCGTGCGTCAGGGAGATACAATTTCACCAAAATTATTTACAGCAAGCCCAGAAAGTATTTTCAGAAAGCTAGACTGAGAAAACAAAGGAGTGAACATTGATGGAGAAAAGCTAAACCATTTAAGATTTGCAGATGACATTGTCCTAATCTCAGAAACAGTGGAGGCATTACAAGAAATGTTAAATGACCTCAACAGAGAAAGTCTGAAAGTAGGACTGAAGATGAACCGAAGTAAAACTAAAGTAATGTTTAATCCACAAACACCAAAGAGCGTTATCAGTATAAGCAATGAAATTCTTGAAGAAGTTAAGGAGTACAACTACTTGGGATAAATACTAAAATTAACGTAAGATCATGATAGCGAAATAAAAAGACGCATTACAATTGGATGGAAAGCTTTCGGTAAACATAGAGACATTATGAAAAGTAGCTTGCCAGTTTGTATGAAACGAAAAGTATATAACTAATGTATAATTCCAGCTATGGCGTATGGTTGTGAGACCTGGAAACTGAAAATCAATGGAAAATAAATTGATCCGTTCTCAGACAGCAGTGGAAAGGTCAATGTTGAGAATATCTTTAAGAGATAGGAAAAGATCAATTTGGGTGAGAGAGCAGACTAAAGTCAAAGATATTATAGAAGTTATAAAAGAACAGAAATGGAGGTGGGCAGGCCATATAGCAAGAATAAGGGATAACCGATGGAGTAAGAGGCTGACGGACTGGACACCAAGAGAATGTAAGCGTAGCAGAAAAAGGCCAGACAGGAGATGGAGAGAGGAGGTAGAGAAATTTGCAGGGAAAACGTGGCAAAGATTGGCTCAGTCAAGGAATTCGTGGTAAAGGATGGGGGAGGCTTTTGTTCAGCAGTGGACTAATTATGGCTGATGATGATGATGATGATGATCCAACATCTAATCCTATACCGCCCCATTAGGAGCCTAGGAACCCGGGGCTAGGTAAGTTGGTCCTGACATTTAAGATGAGAGTGACCGGCCTCACCCATCACTGAGTGGCATTACGTGAGCAATACACCTCAAGCATCCCTTGGATATAAACCTACACAGGCTCAATCCAACTGGAGCGCCTTAATTACCCACTAAACCACCAGACACCATAATTTGGTTATATGGTTACCACCCAACATAGTAAATGGTTTCCTGGTGTACAGGAAACCATTTGGCTTGTCACTCAGTGTAAAGTCACCCTTAGGCAAAAGGAAGAGGAAAGAGTGAAGGAAAGAAAGACAGATGAGGGAGAGTAAAGTCACCCGTAGGTAGAAGGAAGAAGAAAGAATGAAGGAAAGACAAACAGAAGAAGAAGGAAGAGAGGAAAGGGCGGACACCCAAAGCAGCACTATATCAAATGAGTGGATGGTTTATATATATATATATATATATACACACAGTTGAGGATGACAGCGCTGGCTGAAACATGCCGTTGCCCCTGAGTTTGTTTACGGCGTCGATTTCAGCCACTTCAGGAATATGACGCAGTATTGCTGGTGGGCACGGCAGGGAGGGAGGAAAGGAGGGAAATGGAGGAAAGCGCACACACACACACACACACACACACACACAGGTCCCTTTAGTGTAAATTTTTATTTTCATGGCACATTTTGTTTGCGGGGGTTGCTATTCACCATCTTTTAAATAACTAATTAACCCTTATGTAATTGTATAATTTTCCCTTTTCATTCATTAGAGCAGTAATCATTTTTTATTTACGATTGATTCCTCCCTTATTCATTTGTTTCATTTTATTGTTTCATTTAATAATTTTTACTTTCAACGTTGACTGACAAATTTCGCCGCCTATTATTTTCTTTGGGGTTCGTGAAATGCTAATGTGGTATGGCAGCGGGAGATGGTGTCAGATTCTCGGCCACTGCAAGAGAGAGAGAGAGAGAGAGAGAGAGTTCAAAGATCGAAGGAAACGAAGTGATGATGTTGATGGAAAAAGGAAAAAGAAACACATGTGGATGTGAAACGAATTAACAACAAAAAATTCCAGTCAGGGATATGAATATATGACATGAACAGGGAGAGGGAAAAATATCGGACGGAGACGAGATTAGAGTGGGGGATGATGGTAGGTAATATGGTGAAGTATTAATCTTGTTGGGACCAAGAGTTTTTATTTATGTTTAGGGAAGATTTAAGTTCGTAAGGCAGTTTTTCGCGGCTGTATCTAACCTCTCCAATTTGACTGGTTAATCCTGATATAACAAAAAGAAGAAAAAAAAAGAAAGTCGTCTGCAGTTTGGAAAAAAATGAAATGGAAATGGGTCATCAAACTGAAGAAGTGAAAATTAAACCGAGAAGGATTACAATAACAGAGAACTTGAAAATCAGGGGAACGTGGAAGGGTTTGATGAAAACTGGATTAGTGATATACGAAAGTAAATTTTGAAATATGTCCGGAATATAAAGGTATGGGATGAAAAAGAGCGGCAGAAAAATAAAACTAACTGAAACTACATCAAGGGCAGGGTAGACAGTCACGAAAAAAAAAGTATGAGAGAAAAACAGAGCTTCTAGAACGAGGAGAAACCGGATTAAAGTGATAGTGAAAACTGGTAAAGGTAGGAATACGGAAGTGAAGAGAGGAAAACGAAACAGCATATGTAAGAAACAAGAAGGTATTACTTAAACAGATGAGGAAAAAAAGAAGAAAAAGAAGGGAGGAAGAAAAAGAAGAACAATAAGAAGAAGACTGTTAATATATCGACTGCCGAGGGTTGTTAAATACAGTCTAAAAAGAGATGGAGGACTCGGTCTGGGGGGTGAGGAAGTCAGGAAAACGGAGTACATGAGTAAGAGTAAAACTCGGAGCTTGAGGGAGATAGGGGTGAAAATGGTGGTAAAAAAAAATAATAAATAAGGAAGTGAAAGCAAAATACTAATCGCAAGAAGAAAGCACTCAGAGAGCGCAATACCCGCATCCACCAATTTGCCAAATACTCGAACCTTTTCCTTCGCTCTACAGTATGACATTGACCCTAAACCAACTACCCTCAAAATCCAGTCACTTCATTCTCTCCTGACCTTTAACCCTTCCATCAAACTCGGACCGAATCAGATCAAAAGTGATTGAGTTGGCTACTGTGACCTGAGCATTTGACCTTTCCCTGTGCCCTTGACCTTTGACTGAGTGTCCTCAAATGAAATCTCTTAAGCCTTGGCTTACCCCGACCCTGCACACAAAATTTTATTCATATCGGATATAAGACTACTTGCTCAAGTTGACCATGTCATGTGACCTTTGGCCCATTTTTCAAATAAACCGCTTGGCTTACTCTCAGTCATTCTCCAAGACTGGTCCATGTTAGATCAAATTTGCTTTGGTTATTATCTTCTCACAAACACAGATTATAATTTGACCTGGCCTTTTAGCCATTACCTTTGATAGACCGTTTTTTCCATTCGAATCTCTTTGTTCTTGCCTTACTTTCAACCCTTCCACTAAGTTGGTTCAAAATGGATAAAACCTGCTTCAAGTGACTTTGCTAGG
>NW_027645322.1:0-15774 GCF_032717465.1 Coenobita brevimanus | reverse complement strand
TTTTCCATTATAATCATGTTATCCACAGACGATTTTATTCAGCGTGGGATACACATCATGAACCACATCCTGTTACACCCTAAGATGTAATGTGTGTTAATTATTTTTTTTGTGTCAGAGGGTCTGAGTTTCTGCGTCCCTTTCAAATGCTTGCTCGCGGGGCCGGAGTTCTCTTTATTCACTGTAGCCTCGTTCAGATGCTTTAGTGGGAAGTGGCAGATGTGGGTGAGAAAGTCTTTGAATTACAGTGATCAGCACCAGCAAACATTTGGTGCGGACGCGCCCTAACCCTTTTACCAGCAGAGGCTTCCTTATATCTTAAGCATTCAAACGTGCTGGTGATAGCAAAGAATAAATTGCTGCTTACTTGTTCTGTTGCAAGATTTTTCAAGAAGTACCAAAACTGAATATGGCATACTGGAAAAAATGGTTCGAGGTTAGGAACGTGTAGATGCGCTCAGAGACAAATGTTTGCTTGGTATGGAACAGCAACTACACACACTTTGAGCATCTCCCTTTCCTGTTTGTCGCATCATATAAGGGAGATTCATTTTAAGCAGAGAAGTATTCATGAATCGTTGTATGCTCGCCAGTATAAAACAGCAAAGGAAACTGAAAAAAAAAAAAAAAAAAAAAGTGGGAAGGACCCATGCTTCTGACTATACATAATCTAGAGAAAAGATGTGATAAACTGCACAAAGATGAAAGATACTAAGACGTGCAGTGTAGATGGAAGAGTGAAAAATTTAGAGAAACTGTAAGCAATAGTGTGCAATATAGAAGGAAGAGCGACAAATTCAGAGAAACTGTTAGCAGTAGTGTATAATACAGAAGATGATAAAGGGGAAGAAGCGACACAAGGAGAGAGGGAGAACTGTATGGCAGCCCAAGTTTAATATTCTAAGTGAACAATTTGTGGACACTGCACATACCTTTTCCAGGATTCGTATTGATGAAGGATCTTAGCCAGTTCACCTTAATGACGTATTTTTCAGTTGTTATTCATGCCTCTACCGGTGCTTTACTCGAGGTTTCGGAGGAGACATTTGAAACAGAATGTTTAGATTTACAATTCATTAGTATTGCACTAATGACATGAGTGTTTGTCGTGGGATTGGTGTCAATGTTCCAAACTGATCTCATCATGACTGTAGGAAATTCATTGAATTTCAACAGAATTAGAGTGGTCATATAGCTGAAAACAAACAAGGTGCATAACAAATATTTCTCTAGAATCCAATAAAGCCGTTCTGTAGCCCTGTGAATTCTGCTGTGAAAGATAAAATGTATCACAGGATGGAAGACGTAAAAACATCTCATGAACAGGACCACTCTAGTGTTCTGGCAACCCTAACGCCAGTCTATTTTAGTTGCACCTAAGAAGTCAGTCCTAAAGCACGCAGTAGAGTTTGCTGTTCAAATGACTCTCGTTGTGGATGATATAATTCTCGTGGCAGTTGATGCCCGACGACTTAATACAGCTAAGAATGATTCCTAGAGCCTTCAGATTGTTAAATGTTACCATTAACCTTCCTCTAGATCGGGACAATGCTGCTTCTTTTTCCAGCTAATGCTGGACGATATATTCAGCGTAAACAGTGAATCACAGTAGCCTCAGCGTTATCAATTTTCTGGGTAAACAAAGTCTCCATTCGTTATTTGTCATCAGAAATTGTCTATGTTTACCTTTTTTTGACGTTATACTCATTCACCTCTTCCTTTTTGTAATCCTTTC
This sequence comes from Coenobita brevimanus, assembly GCF_032717465.1. Classification (NCBI taxonomy): domain Eukaryota; kingdom Metazoa; phylum Arthropoda; class Malacostraca; order Decapoda; family Coenobitidae; genus Coenobita; species Coenobita brevimanus. The sequence continues at coordinate 14,039 of NW_027645322.1, read as the reverse complement.
CCACAATAACATGAGGGAAAACAAAAGAATAAACAAGCATTCCATGTACTATACACAACTTTCTTTAGATTCAAGGGAGGAGGAAAAGAGAAACCTTTTTGCCCTATTATTCCTCATATTTAACAATGACAAAGCCTGATCACGGTTTCAGATATCAGTTTAATTCTCTCTCTCTCTCTCTCTCTCTCTCTCTCTCTCTCTCTCTTTCTCTCCACACACACACACACATACAAACTCTAACAGGTTCGTAAATGCAGCCTCAAGCTGTCCCCTTCTTCCATCTCCGATCCAAATTGGTCTGTACAATCATAACTCCCCTCGTAACTTTCCTCACATGTCCAAATGGATACAGAGAAGTCATAAATGCTCATAAACGTAACTTCGCCACAACACTGACGTAAATACTGATACACCAGTGCACTCTTCTCCTTTTAGCTTTCCCAGGCAAGGCAAAAGACCTGGGAGGAGGAGAGGCAGAGTAGAGGAGGGAGGGATTGGAATGGCAGCTTTGGAAGAGAGTGGGACTTCAATCCCTATGGTGATGCTGAGTCAAAGGAGCTCTCTCGGTTTGTGGACTCTCTCTGTTTTCCCTCTCCACTTAGTGTCCCTGATGGGAGTTGGAGTTTAGAGAGGGTGGATGCACAAAAGAGGGTGGCAGAAGTAACAAATAGACAATTCTCATATTTATGGCATAGATGATTAGACAGGTAATTTATGGGAGGAGATAAATGGAGTAGTTAACAATTAAAAATTTAGAAACAGATAAATAGACATAGACAGTCAGTTCATAAACAGAGAAGTAGATAGAGGCTTAGCATGGAACATACACATAAAAGGGATCAATTATTGCTCCACAGTTGCCCTCCTCCATGCAACCTACCTGGCGAATTCTTGTGTATTGCAAATGACTTCAAGGAAAATAAAAAAAATAAAAAAACATAGACAAAGATCACAACTAATACAATAACAATTACCGGAATATGTAACCTTGTGGTTGTGAAACAGAGACACACATAGATTGCATCATATACTGCGCACTTTACCATTTCATCTAGACCTGTCATGGAGTACCCCTAAAGTCCTAATCACATCAATTGAGTGTGATTTGAGTTTCTATGCCAAAATGCCCAATCACATCAATTGAGCGGGGCCTATAAAAAAGTGCAGAGACCTTCCTCCATCCCAGTTATAACAATGAGAACTCATTCCCCTGAGTGGCGTGAGGGGGATCGGACCAACCCGGGAGGGTGGGGGGGAACCCCCCTCTGGGGTGCCTCCATGCCACCCACTCTACCCGACTCTCTTATTCTCTCCTTGCTCCCCATCACCCTCTCACCCCTCCATTCATATGCATCTCACTCCTCCCACCACCACCTGTGTCCACTTCCCACCCACTCTCGTCCCTCCTTCCACCCTCTGCTAGCCTTGTGTCTCCCCCCTGAACCCCACCCCATCCCTCCCACCTCCATATCCTCAATACACCTCCCACCCCCTTCAGACTGCTCCGAGGGAGGTATCAAGCTGCCAAGATATTACAGAAGACACGGAAGTGCCTTTCTCTTCATGCAAAAAGTTGGTTTATTTTTCCAAACCCCATACCCTAGAGGCCTACTCCCCACATGTTGCATACTTTATCAGCCCACAGCCCAGTAATCTCCCCACACCTACATACACCTGTTTTCATGGTTGGTGTGACAAAACACTTTGAAATGACCTGTTTCAATACGAAAAATAGGTAGTTATATCAAAATTTTCACTGCCTTTTAGAATGTTCTCAAGGAGTAACTATTATAAACTTTATTAAATTTGGTGACGTGCAATTGTGCGGTAACCATTTGGCCTAGGGGTGTGTGTGGATTGCATTGTCAATGTGCGTAAATTCTTCCTCTTCAGCCAGAACACAGTCCAGTTTGCCCATGGTGAAAGTTGCCAAACACCCCCAAATTGCGGTTGTGGGAGGAGTGTACCCTGCCTGAAATTAATGCAGTCTTTAGGGGTTAACAGATTAAGCTAGATGGGAAATGATGAAGAAGTAAATTAATTCAGAGTGAGACCTTGAGTTAAAAACAAAAGATACTGTAATGGAAGAATTACACCCATATTAGGAAACGTTTACTGGGGAGATACAACAGATTCAGCCAATTTGACTGTAACTTCCTACTGAGCAGCTCTTGCGAAATGTGAGCATAAAGCCTTCCATTCCCACAGCATAATCCACGGCACAGTAATGGCAGGACACACACACACACACACGCAGAAACGGGGTTGGTCCTAATATTGCATTCCCCTAAAAACTAGTGGCGAGTTCTAATTTGTTGCTGGTATGAACAGTTCATCCAGTATTACCGCATTGATTACCCTGCATCATTTTTTGCTCCACACATAATGTTTCCATGCCATAGTGATTGCTTTAGTAACTCACATTAGTTTTTGTCTCACTTAATTCCACAGGGGTAACACACTCCCATTCAGACAATAACAGTAGACCTGACCTGTCACCGCAGGACAAAAGCTACCACCAGGTGTGAAGCCATTTGTCAAGGAGAGCGTAGTAGGCTATATGGACTAACTTGTATATTGTGCCGACTGTTTTTTTAATTTTTTTACTTAACTCTCGCCAGCGATATGTTTCTTAAGCAGTGAAGTCTCCAAACTGAGTCTTGCAGAGCTTATGGCACACTAGTGCGCTCTACAGTCCATCATACTATGTGTGCCGCAAAATTTGCAGATGTACAGTAAGTCTGTACAGTTCTAACTGTTGTAAATTGTCTACATCTTCCCTATATATGGTGACTGGTTATGAATGATTATCGTGCATGTTGATGTAAGCAACCTCATACTGGACTGCTGATGGACCATCTTCAGAAAAAAATAAATACTGGACACCTAGATAAGAGAATTGAGCTACCTATTTCACAAATATGTGTTTGAAAGTTACAATTGGCTGAGAAGTCCATTTACTCTCATGATCCACTTCAAAACAAAAAGCAACATAGTTTCAGCTTGAGGATGAGAAGCTAACAGACATCAATAATGACTGGACTCTCAAACTCCAAGTACATATTTGACTTTGTTTTGCTGTGTTCTATAAAAAAGAAAAAATGGATTGAATACCACTGATCCAAAGCAAAACAAAATAAATGTTCCTTGTAAGCTTAGAACAGATTAACTAAGTTCTTCACACTCAACCCAAGCACAAATCGTGAGCATAATTAACGTTTTCCTTGCCACAGGTTTCATCTGTGGCCATACTAAATTCATCTGACAGTAGCCGAAAGGAGATATGTACAAAAGAAACACTTCGTAGGGGCGGTAGCTCAGATCCAGTAGAGAGGTGGCCTGCAGTCCTACTGGACCCAGTTTCAAATCCCCGCTGGGCTAGGGAACAGTTTAAGTATTTGAATTTTAATAATGCAGACTTTACTAATCTACCTTCAGATGACGTCCTGCCAACATGTCACAAAAATACTCCCAGCTAATACCGATACACCAGTCCTGTATGAGACAGCCCTGAGCATGTATTCAATATGGACGGTGCTGGTGTTAATGCCGAAGTGGTGACATGTAGAGAGGTGTATGGTATGTAGGAGTACTACTGGGCCTTGGAAGCAGGCTGTGAGGCTTATGGCCAGAGTCGGATACATTAAAAAAAAAAAAAAAAATGAATGCGTGTAACATTTGCAACACTTAATAATTCCATGAAGTTTGTTGCTGGCCCGTATGGAAGATGACGTACAGGGTCTTTGGCCGAGATCCTTTAATAGCATTAACATTCTATTCCATTAATGGTATGAGTATATGTACACCACGAAAAGAAGCAAACAAAATTTTTGCTACAATGGTCATTACCTACTCTAGCAAGTTACAGTTTTAATCATTATTTCATTGAATATTGTGCTGGCAGCTATTAAGTTTATTGATACTGACTGTATTTTACTTGCAAAGAAATGATTCAAAGACAAATTTGGATGCAGGAGAAAAAATAATATTGTAATTGATAATGTGAGATGAAAGGCTAGGTAAAGTTAGGTCAGCTGGAATGCTTTAAGGTTGGAGGGTAGGGGAGAACTTCGTGGTCCCGTGTTGTCTACACGAAAAATAAAACAAAAAAATAAATAATAATATGTTGCTCGGTATGCCTCCACCAAACCATGCCCATGGTCACGCCATACAACCTCCATGTACAGGGCCATGGTGAGTTGAAATTCTTGCTAACAGACAAGAAGTGGTGTCGGGCACAGCAAACTCGTCCCCCTGCAGTGACTTTAGTGCTGATGAATAAACACAGACACGGATATTGAGTCAAAGATGTCACATATCAAATTTGGAGTAAATCAGGTGAAAATTTACGATTTGGCATGCCCATATGAAATTTTAGGTCCGACCTCCCTGACACTGACCCCCCATACCGGGGATAACTGGGTTACTGGGGGTGGAGCCCCTGATGTAATGAGGCATGTTATAGGATGCAGATTTGAAAGAGTACACACTCTCAGGTTTTGGTTTCATGTTGATACGATGAATATGAAAGGAGTTAGTGCGAGAAAAATGATCAACTTTCATTTTTTACATTTTGAGGCCCTACAGCCTGGGCTTTGGCCCAATTCGACCCAAAATGTAATCAGGTGTTCAAAATATTGTGTCATAGAGTCCCGTCATCCCTGTAATTTTTTAGTCATAATCGCACCAGTAGTTTTCACATAAAGTTGTTAACAGACACACAGACGGACAGACAGACAGACAGACAAACCAAGATGGGAAACAATACCTGTCCCTAGAGCCCCTCCAGGGTGGGGACAGGTGCAATAAGCAAAGTCAACACTGCATAACCGTGACCTTTGACCACTTGTCCTTGCTGATCCAGTCAGTTTCATCATCCCTTCATGCTGTATCCAGTGACCAAGAATTGGGTCGGAAATCCATTGAGCAGATTCAGGAGATATTGTTGCCCAATAACCCATATGACCTTGACCATTGACCCCTTGACTTTGCTGACTTCATCAGTACATCATCCTTTCAAACTGCATCACAGACAAAAGTACGGTCGAAATCCGTCAAAGAGATTCATGAGATATTATGCCCACATGAGGATAAACTAAAGTCAACCACAAATGACCTTATTATCTTTGACCCCTTGACCTCATGACCTAATCAGTTCATCATCTCCTCATACTGCATCACTGACAAAAGTTTGTGGAGCTCTGTTGATGTCGGTTGCCAGCCCACCCATGCACCGCTGAGCACACGTATTCTTACCTTATATTCGCAACCCAAACCTCAATATACTGCCATGAAACCTATATGATCTTATTCGTCGATGTTTGTTCTAGCTAATAAGCTCAAAACAAACCAGGAAAACACGAATAAAACTACATTAGGCAGCCCTGAATACACATTTTGCAATGTCAGTTTCACTTCCCAACATCACAAAACAAATGCTTTCCATCATACAGGAAAATGTTATTAGAAGTTTTGATAGGGAATTTCTTCAGCTTTCTAATGAGAAATATCCAGTTGTGGTTGGATTTGTAGTTTTCGAGAAAATAGCCCAAAACTGAAAGCCATTAAAAAAAAAAAAATTGTACAGGGAGCTTTCCTGCAAAAGTTGTCTCACACACCTTATGATTTTATTTCATAGTATTGTGTACAATTTCCTGAGCTTTCTCATGGCCCAAACAGATTTTCGATACGCCTCATAGTTTCCGAGTAAATCACACTTAATATATGGGTACTCACGGCCATGCATCACTTTCGTCATGCACACACAGCAAACGCTATATTCCGCCTTTGTAAGAACGACTTTTTATCAGAGATATTACATTGTTATGCCCTGTACATACGTAGAATTTACTGCTTTTTATCATGGTTCTTGCAGGGAATCGATACGTCCAATAGTTTTCGAGTAATTGGCCAACAAAGTGAGATTACTCTGAGTGCTTTCGACTTTTACCGCGAGAAAAAAAACACACTCCGTTCCCCCACCTTTTCCTACAAAATATGTTTCCAAAGGCTTATATGTTGGTACTGAAAATATGTAGAATTTACTGCTCTTTATCATGGTTCTTACAGGAAGTCGATACGTCCAATAGTTTTTGAGTACTAGGATGACAAAGCTAGATTACTCTTCCGATTGCTACCTAGTTTTACTCAAGCAAAAAAAAAAAAAAAACACTGTCTTCCTCTCCCCTTTGCCTGAAGACCATGCTCCCAAAGCCTTTTTTTTTTCTTTATTTTTTCCTTTTGTGTACAGACTGTAAAATCTCCAATTTTTTTTTTTTTTTAGTGTTATAACCTACTAGACATGAACATTACTGTTTTCTAGTTATTGCCACTGAAGCTGTACTTTCTGTCATATGTGTAATATGTAGGAGAAAAAGATTGTTAGTGTGAAAAATATAGGGGTGTTGGATCATAGGTCAATATACATCTCAATAAAATTCGAAAACTCATTTCCTCCAGGGGGGTTGAGGGGCATGCTTGTTCCAATAAAATTATCACAAAGCAAGCCACTATAGCTTTCACACACTATACAGTTTAGGCACTGGCTTTTCTATACATGTATGTGTAGTCACAGCATAGGGCCCAGGGGGAGGCGGAGTAGTGAAACCCCCTACAGTGAACATGCATCTTGCCCTTAGGCCTAATGACTGATAACGGGCACCATTCCATCTTGAGATATATATCTATGGTCCATTGACAAAATCACTTCCAATTAGGCTCAGATATATTACCACACTCAGTCCAATGGGGCTTCGACTCAGGTGGTAGGGCGAGAGTTAGGGTGATTTAAAGGGACAGCACACGCGATGCAGCCTCACAGCCTGGCTTCTGGTGATTGACTGAGCTTTCTCTCTATGGGCAGCCTCCTGGGAGGCTCTACAGTGTTGCCCAGTGTTTACTCTCAGAGGAGGAGCATGCCTGCTAGAACGCATCCAAATTGGATGCAAATCGACCAAAAAACTTCTTTTGACAGCATTTTTTCTGCTTTTTCACGCGATTCGCGTCAACGTGCGTTTATGTGCCAAACCACAAAGAACGCGATTCGCATCAACGTGCCTGGGAGGGTTAATACCTCCCCCAAAATAGGTATGTGGAGGCATAATAAAGTGGTAAGGTCATGATGGAGTTGGGTTAGGATGCATTATGTTAGACATACAGCAGAGTCATAAGCTGCTAATGGGGAAGGGTTGGTATAGACTGGGTTAGGCTAAAGATTATGTGATAAGCTACAGACGGGGAGGGGATGAGTTAAGTTTGGTTGAAGGTAGAGTGGTAGGCTAGCTATGGGAAAAGGTTAAGTTATGTTCAGTTAGGTAAAAGGTACAGAAGCAATGTAGCAACAGGTAGAAATAGTTGTTGACAATAGATTCTCTAGATACACACGACATCATACACTCAAAACAGAAACAAAGAGAGAGAGAGAGAGAGAGAGAGAGAGAGAGACAAACTTCAATAATGTCCTCCCTTTGCAAGGAGAAAGGAGTGAAAATGCCTAATACAATCTGAAGGTAAAGGATGAGACTGGGCAATTTTATCGCTGAGCCTAACTTATGGGGTTTTATCCCCATGGGGCCATTGATGTATTTTTCCACTTCATCTTTGTATTTCCTATCATTATTCAGATAACCAGGGATATATCGAATTGAAAGAGTACTATTTATCATTCACTAAAACTTTTTAAAGCTGAATAATGCAATCTGAGGATAAAAAAATTAAGTTTAATATGCCAGAGCAGTAAGGTTGTTAATTTTCTTCCTTCACACTACAAATAATATCACGTGGATATGGCAGGAATATAAATAATAATATAATGCAGTACAGTGGTTAATGCCGGACTTTCAGAACAGCATTGGGGGTCGTATTCTAAATGGTATAAAAGGCCTCGCAATACCTCATACCTGTTGAATGATTATATGCATATTGAACCTTGACATGCTCTTGTTGGCTACATATTTCGTTTTACTGTAATATACATAGTTTGCATCAGAAATATCCAAGATGATTTTATAGGGATTAATGTGCAGAAAAAATAACTAGGAAAAAGGTATTACGAAATATCCAATGGCACTTCACATATGATACTAAATTTGATAATCCACCTTTTATCTCCCGATATATATATATATATATATATATATATATATATATGTATGTATATATTCATCATTTGGAGTGGAAGAAAGGAATGAAAGAGGAGAAATGCTGGTAAATTTTGCTGAAATGTTTAACATGAGAATAATGAACACATTCTTCCACAAAAGAACAGGAAGAAAGTGGACCTGGAGAAGTCCAGATGGAGAAACAAAGAATGAAATCGACTTCATTATAGCAGATAAGAATAACACGATCACAAATGCCACAGTTATCAACAAAGCAAATATAAGTAGTGATCACAGAATGGTGGGTTGCACAGCCAGATTCAATTTCAGAAATGAAAGAAAGAAGATGACTAAAGATAAAAAGATATGACCAATAATAGTAAGTGAAAACAAAGCAGCCTTTCAGTTGGAAATAAGGAACAGATTTCAGGCTCTAAGTAATGCTGAATGTGACATTGATGAGCTGAATGACAGACTAACAAAAGTGCTAAGAGAATCAGCAGAGGTAGTAGGAAAACCTAATACAACCAAAGCCAAGAAGTATTCAGAAAAGACAATCAAGCTTATGAAAAAACGAAAGGAAATGAAAGTAAAGACAAAGAAAGACGAAAAAGAAAGAGCAGAATTAAATAAGCTTATCAACAAAAGACAAAGAGAAGAAAAAAAGAAAGAGAAACATGGATCAGATCAAAGAAACCAAAAAAAAAAAGGAAAAAGTCTGAAACAGGTCCGAAGTAAAATGGCACTAGGAAAGCAATAAATGGCATCACTGAAAGAAAAAAAAACGGTGAAATCATTAAATGCAGAGATAAGATGGTGAAGAGAGTTGAAGAATTTTACAAAGAACTGTATGCATTAAAGACAGTACCGGTAGTACCAATAGCTAACTTTTCGGTTGACACAAGTGAAATACCTGAGGTAACACCAGACGGAGTAAATATTTGTCTTAAAAATATGAAAAGAGGGAAGGCTCCGGGAGAAGATGGAATAGTAACAAATTTACTGTTGGATGCCGGAGTAGAAGTACAAAATAGGCTTGCTCACTTATTTACCCACTATATAAAACAGAAGAAAATTCCCAAAACATTGTGTAATGCAATAGTTATTTTACTCTACAAAAAAGGTGACTCAAAAGATCTTAGTAACTATCGACCCATTAGCTTATTATCAGTCATTTACAAACTCTTCACTAAAGTCCTTACGAACAGGCAGGATTCCGAAGCGGGTATTCGACCACTGGTCATCTACATACAATGAACCAGCTAATTGAGAAAACTATAGAATATAATAAACCACTTTGCTTAGGTTTTGTTGATTACGAAAAGGCTTTCGACTTAGTGGAGCACATAGCAATTATAAATTCATTGCTAGAACAAGGAGTGAATGAGAACATTGTAAGCCTGCTCGAAAACATATATAAAGAGGGAACTGCTGCAGTTAAGTTACATAAGGACTCAGAAAAAATTAAGATTGAGAAGGGCGTGCGTCAGGGAGATACAATTTCACCAAAATTATTTACAGCAAGCCCAGAAAGTATTTTCAGAAAGCTAGACTGAGAAAACAAAGGAGTGAACATTGATGGAGAAAAGCTAAACCATTTAAGATTTGCAGATGACATTGTCCTAATCTCAGAAACAGTGGAGGCATTACAAGAAATGTTAAATGACCTCAACAGAGAAAGTCTGAAAGTAGGACTGAAGATGAACCGAAGTAAAACTAAAGTAATGTTTAATCCACAAACACCAAAGAGCGTTATCAGTATAAGCAATGAAATTCTTGAAGAAGTTAAGGAGTACAACTACTTGGGATAAATACTAAAATTAACGTAAGATCATGATAGCGAAATAAAAAGACGCATTACAATTGGATGGAAAGCTTTCGGTAAACATAGAGACATTATGAAAAGTAGCTTGCCAGTTTGTATGAAACGAAAAGTATATAACTAATGTATAATTCCAGCTATGGCGTATGGTTGTGAGACCTGGAAACTGAAAATCAATGGAAAATAAATTGATCCGTTCTCAGACAGCAGTGGAAAGGTCAATGTTGAGAATATCTTTAAGAGATAGGAAAAGATCAATTTGGGTGAGAGAGCAGACTAAAGTCAAAGATATTATAGAAGTTATAAAAGAACAGAAATGGAGGTGGGCAGGCCATATAGCAAGAATAAGGGATAACCGATGGAGTAAGAGGCTGACGGACTGGACACCAAGAGAATGTAAGCGTAGCAGAAAAAGGCCAGACAGGAGATGGAGAGAGGAGGTAGAGAAATTTGCAGGGAAAACGTGGCAAAGATTGGCTCAGTCAAGGAATTCGTGGTAAAGGATGGGGGAGGCTTTTGTTCAGCAGTGGACTAATTATGGCTGATGATGATGATGATGATCCAACATCTAATCCTATACCGCCCCATTAGGAGCCTAGGAACCCGGGGCTAGGTAAGTTGGTCCTGACATTTAAGATGAGAGTGACCGGCCTCACCCATCACTGAGTGGCATTACGTGAGCAATACACCTCAAGCATCCCTTGGATATAAACCTACACAGGCTCAATCCAACTGGAGCGCCTTAATTACCCACTAAACCACCAGACACCATAATTTGGTTATATGGTTACCACCCAACATAGTAAATGGTTTCCTGGTGTACAGGAAACCATTTGGCTTGTCACTCAGTGTAAAGTCACCCTTAGGCAAAAGGAAGAGGAAAGAGTGAAGGAAAGAAAGACAGATGAGGGAGAGTAAAGTCACCCGTAGGTAGAAGGAAGAAGAAAGAATGAAGGAAAGACAAACAGAAGAAGAAGGAAGAGAGGAAAGGGCGGACACCCAAAGCAGCACTATATCAAATGAGTGGATGGTTTATATATATATATATATATATACACACAGTTGAGGATGACAGCGCTGGCTGAAACATGCCGTTGCCCCTGAGTTTGTTTACGGCGTCGATTTCAGCCACTTCAGGAATATGACGCAGTATTGCTGGTGGGCACGGCAGGGAGGGAGGAAAGGAGGGAAATGGAGGAAAGCGCACACACACACACACACACACACACACACAGGTCCCTTTAGTGTAAATTTTTATTTTCATGGCACATTTTGTTTGCGGGGGGGGGTTGCTATTCACCATCTTTTAAATAACTAATTAACCCTTATGTAATTGTATAATTTTCCCTTTTCATTCATTAGAGCAGTAATCATTTTTTATTTACGATTGATTCCTCCCTTATTCATTTGTTTCATTTTATTGTTTCATTTAATAATTTTTACTTTCAACGTTGACTGACAAATTTCGCCGCCTATTATTTTCTTTGGGGTTCGTGAAATGCTAATGTGGTATGGCAGCGGGAGATGGTGTCAGATTCTCGGCCACTGCAAGAGAGAGAGAGAGAGAGAGAGAGAGTTCAAAGATCGAAGGAAACGAAGTGATGATGTTGATGGAAAAAGGAAAAGAAACACATGTGGATGTGAAACGAATTAACAACAAAAAATTCCAGTCAGGGATATGAATATATGACATGAACAGGGAGAGGGAAAAATATCGGACGGAGACGAGATTAGAGTGGGGGATGATGGTAGGTAATATGGTGAAGTATTAATCTTGTTGGGACCAAGAGTTTTTATTTATGTTTAGGGAAGATTTAAGTTCGTAAGGCAGTTTTTCGCGGCTGTATCTAACCTCTCCAATTTGACTGGTTAATCCTGATATAACAAAAAGAAGAAAAAAAAAAAAGAAAGTCGTCTGCAGTTTGGAAAAAAATGAAATGGAAATGGGTCATCAAACTGAAGAAGTGAAAATTAAACCGAGAAGGATTACAATAACAGAGAACTTGAAAATCAGGGGAACGTGGAAGGGTTTGATGAAAACTGGATTAGTGATATACGAAAGTAAATTTTGAAATATGTCCGGAATATAAAGGTATGGGATGAAAAAGAGCGGCAGAAAAATAAAACTAACTGAAACTACATCAAGGGCAGGGTAGACAGTCACGAAAAAAAAAGTATGAGAGAAAAACAGAGCTTCTAGAACGAGGAGAAACCGGATTAAAGTGATAGTGAAAACTGGTAAAGGTAGGAATACGGAAGTGAAGAGAGGAAAACGAAACAGCATATGTAAGAAACAAGAAGGTATTACTTAAACAGATGAGGAAAAAAAGAAGAAAAAGAAGGGAGGAAGAAAAAGAAGAACAATAAGAAGAAGACTGTTAATATATCGACTGCCGAGGGTTGTTAAATACAGTCTAAAAAGAGATGGAGGACTCGGTCTGGGGGGGGGGGGTGAGGAAGTCAGGAAAACGGAGTACATGAGTAAGAGTAAAACTCGGAGCTTGAGGGAGATAGGGGTGAAAATGGTGGTAAAAAAAAAAAATAATAAATAAGGAAGTGAAAGCAAAATACTAATCGCAAGAAGAAAGCACTCAGAGAGCGCAATACCCGCATCCACCAATTTGCCAAATACTCGAACCTTTTCCTTCGCTCTACAGTATGACATTGACCCTAAACCAACTACCCTCAAAATCCAGTCACTTCATTCTCTCCTGACCTTTAACCCTTCCATCAAACTCGGACCGAATCAGATCAAAAGTGATTGAGTTGGCTACTGTGACCTGAGCATTTGACCTTTCCCTGTGCCCTTGACCTTTGACTGAGTGTCCTCAAAATGAAATCTCTTAAGCCTTGGCTTACCCCGACCCTGCACACAAAATTTTATTCATATCGGATATAAGACTACTTGCTCAAGTTGACCATGTCATGTGACCTTTGGCCCATTTTTCAAATAAACCGCTTGGCTTACTCTCAGTCATTCTCCAAGACTGGTCCATGTTAGATCAAATTTGCTTTGGTTATTATCTTCTCACAAACACAGATTATAATTTGACCTGGCCTTTTAGCCATTACCTTTGATAGACCGTTTTTCCATTCGAATCTCTTTGTTCTTGCCTTACTTTCAACCCTTCCACTAAGTTGGTTCAAAATGGATAAAACCTGCTTCAAGTGACTTTGCTAGGTAAAAGTTTGACCTAGTTCTGAGACCTTGACCTTTAACCTATTGCTTTCAAACACAGTTGGTCAGCCCCTTTGCTAACCCTCAAATATTCCACCAAGTTTTGCTAAAATCTAAGGAAAACTTTTTGAGTTACTTTGTTTAAAGAACAAGAACGCGTTGAGTAAAAGATAATACCTGCACTTGCTTCGCAAGCACGAGTATAAACATCAGCTAAGAATATTTAGATGCGACATACAAGGAGAGAGAGAGAGAGAGAGAGAGAGAGAGAGAGAGAGAGAGAGAGAGAGAGAGAGAGAATAAATAAAGCGTGGTGAAATAGGGCGCGGAGGGGGGAAGGAAGTTGAAAGGTATAGGAAGGCAGTTAAAAACAGAGGGGAGAAAAAATATAGGGAATTCCTTAATAGACGGATAGGATGAAACTGATGGTGGAAACTGGAAAAGAGATAAATACAGAAGTGAAGGAAAAGTTTGTAAAGTATTACAGGGTAGGAAAAAGAATTATGGAAGCGTGGATATAAAAATATGGTGACTAATAATGACGGCAGCAATTTGAACCATGAAAATGAACAGCATAGAGACAGAAAATTGGACGAAGAATCGAAATGGGAAGCAAGGTAGTTAGGCACAGAGACAGGAGGGAAGTTAAGGATAGAATGTTGGTGAAATTCGGGGAAGAGAAATGAAGAGTCGGAGGCCAAAAAAAATGTGAACATTATAGAGGGCAGTAGTATGAGGGTATGAGCTGATAAAGAAGACCAAAAAAATGGAAACGAGTTGTGGAGCAAGGCAATTAGAGCGGAGGGTAGGAAAAAAAATTAATTCAGAGACCGGTGGAAAGGGATGGAAACAGAGGCTGTGAGAACAAAACAATTGAGATGAAGAGTAAGAGTTGCAAACAATACAGATATAGGCGAGATGGGGAGCAAAGTAATTAAGA
>NW_027645321.1:0-4995 GCF_032717465.1 Coenobita brevimanus | reverse complement strand
AAAGAGACCACGGAAAAATATAGAGTTCAGAGACTAAAGGAAAGGGAAAGGGAAAATGTTAACGAGAACTAGAAGAGAGAAAATATAATTAACAGCAATGTCAAACGGAAGAATGTGAGTCTGTGAGATGAGAAAAATGGCAGGCATGAAAAGAAGGGGTGGGGGAACAGAACTAAGAGATCGAGGAAAGAGGATGGATGGATGGGAAAAACTAGATGAGAGAAATGCGAAAGAAAACGGATATATAGAGGAGTGGAATGAAACACACACACAGTGGAATGAAACACACACACACACACACACACACCTGAATGCAATATATATATATATATATATATATATATATATATATATATATATATATATATATATATATATATATATATATATATATATATATATATAACGTGCCAAATAACTTACGTAGTTCGATATGACCGAGAGAGATGGTTAGCAATAAAAAGAGATGGGGCAAAGATGAAGAGCTTGGAGACTGAGTGGGTGGGAAATGGGAGTTGAAACTGGAAGAGAGGAAAATCACAAGCAATGACATGTTAGCAGTATGAGATGAAGAGGTGCACAAATTCAGAGTGGGAACCGATACAAAGTCTAAGGAACACAGGAAAACGAGGGAAGGAGGAAACACCGAAGTCAAAGAATAAATGATGGCGATGCATAAAACTGCAGTGAAAAACTAAAGGAAAAGAAGAAACGAGAGCAGAAAAATTGACAAGAAATAAGCCAGCACAGCAGAACTGTGCAGCCCCAGACCACAGCACGGTATTCCAGGAAACATAAAGGCTCAAAGCAGATTCAAGTAATATTGTTAACCCTCCAGAACTGCAGTAACACTACCATATTTAACACTGAAGCCGCGTTCTGCAACTTGGTTGCTAGGCAACCCTATCACTGCAGCCTACTTCTGGAGAACGGCTCCTCTTATCTACTCTCAACGATCAGTAGAGTGAGAAAAGGTGAGGGAAGGGACTATATATATATATATATATATATATATATATATATATATATATATATATATATATATATATACAGTATATGGATAGATAGATAGATAGATACAGATATAGATAAATAGATAGATGTAACTTGGAGGATGCAGGGTGAAATATGGGTGAAAATCTGATAAAGTAAATAGTAATATAGAGCAATAATTAAAAATAAAAGAAGAAATTATTTTCCAAGGTGAGATTATGCAGAACAATTCCACATGGAGTTAAGGTGGGGAGGAGATGAAGGGGTGAAACATAGTAACAGAATAAGGAAAAGACGGTGAACATGGTAGTGATTTCCGGAAGACAGAAAAATAGGTAAAGTGAAATATATGTTCGTACGAGATTTAAAAAGTATGTCAATAAATTAAAACAATCTAGTGTAAACGAAATGGAGAAGGATGTATTAAAAAAAAAAAAAAAAAAAAAAAAAAAAAACGAATAGGATGGAGAGAAAAACTCCACGTTCCACGGAAGGGAGACGGCAGGGATTGGTGTGAATAAATAGCAAGAGAGAAATGTAAATCGACTGGTGTGAAAAATGTGAGAGAAAGAAAAGTTATAGAGAGCAGTGAAAAAGCAACATGAAAGAAAGCAAATAAAAAAAGGCGGAAATATTGCTCCAGCGCCTTTGTTCGAACCTGACAAAACTGCCGAACCTTTTTCACATCAGCTGATGGCCTGTTAGAGCCAGACTGGAGGGTTATTTTGACTACCTGTAATTACCAAGAAAAGTATTTCCTGCTTCTTAGGGAACATTAATCGAATTTCATGTAACTGCCCACTTCATATTCAAGTTTGGAAGTGGCCTGGTTACGTCAGATAAAGTCAAACCAAATATAATACGTCATGAGATGAGGACGGAGGCAGTCTGGAAAACAGGCAAGGATAAAGTAGAGCTGGGATTGAGGAAAGAATTGGGAAATTGGTGATTTTAAAAAAATGAAGGTGACGAAATATAATGGAAAGATAAATCAGCAATATTGATGAAGGTAATAACAGGAAAAACACGTTGAGTTGGGAGGCTGAAGAAGAAAATAGTCTGAGAAATGGATATCAGTATCAAAAGAAAGAAAACACATGTGCGCATGAAATGAAGACCAAAAGGTAAGGAAAAATCGACTGGCAACGAGATGGAAATACGAGGCAAATAGAAAAGAGAGTATGGAAAATACGACAGAATTCCATGACTGAAACGAAAGAGGGAGGGGGAAAGGATTAGTGGTGAAAATCTGAAGCAAGATCTACAGTCAAACGCCTTAAACCCAGAGAGGGTGTCCACAAACAAGACACCTCCACATCGCCATGTCCTTCATCATATGGCTGCCCTTCATCCACCTCACATCTTCCTCACTCATATCTCTCTATCCCTTTCCTCCTACTCATCTTCAGTCTATCCACCTCGCTTAGATGCTCTGTCACAATCAAACTCTTATGTTTATTACTCTTAACTGTTTCCAGCACATCTACATTAACACAGCAGTGTTCTTCAACTTCCTTATTTCTCTGATACTCTCGCTACGTAATCCCAGTTGACCCTCTACAGTATCTCACATTTTCTCCTTTTGCTCTTAACCTGTGATTGTCCAACAGAGCCCATGCTTCACTAGGAAAGAAGAACTGTGATGAAATAAGTGCTGGAGAGAAAAGAAATACAGAAATATGCAAGAAGAAAAATAATAAAGAATTATTAAAACTAATACAAATGGATACAAGACAGAGGGCCGGAGCAGTCATTATATATATATATATAAATATATATATATATATATATATATATATATATATATATATAGCCTATATATATATATATATATATATATATATATA
The DNA here is from genome assembly GCF_032717465.1 of Coenobita brevimanus. NCBI lineage: Eukaryota > Metazoa > Arthropoda > Malacostraca > Decapoda > Coenobitidae > Coenobita > Coenobita brevimanus. Next base: position 2,155 of record NW_027645321.1, on the reverse strand, counting down.
TATATATATATATATATATATATATATATATATATATATATATATATATGCCATATGAAGTTCCGAGATTGAGGAAAGAAGTGTTAGAATGCGGGTGAAAACAGGAGAGGAATTAATTCTTTGTCAGACGACTTTATAACAATTAAAAAAAAAAAACTATGCTATCTAAACATACTTTTATGAAAGCCAGGGTAAACTTCTTGGACTGGTATTGCTAAATATAGCCGTCAAAATCGCCTTCATTACGACATGAGTTTGTTAAGTTAAATAAAATCGTCTGTAATGAGCAAGAAAATAAGAATAGATGCGTCATCGGACAGAAGGTATCGAGAGAGGACTGGAGGCAGTTAGGAAGAGGGAGTGAAAAGAAAAATAATTTTCGGGATTGAGTAAAAAAAAAAAAAAAAAGTGGGAAAACTGCGTAGGAATAAAAATGGGATTTATGAAGGAACGAAATTAGGGAAAAGGAAGAAAAAGGGGGTTGATTTTAAACAGTGAGGGAGAAAATGGTGGGTGAAAACAGTAAAGGATTATTAAATACGAAAAATCAGTGCATCAGACGAACAACAGGTCCAAGAAAATCACAATGGCAACGAGATGTGGACTGAAGCAGTAAGGAAAAGAAAAAGACGAGATCCAAGACTGAACGAAAGAGAATTATTATATATATATATATATATATATATATATATATATATATATATATATATATATATATATATATATATATATATATATATATATGAGGAAGAAGGAACAAAAGGCACCAAGCCCGCAAAACTATTCCTTCCAAGAGAAAAACAAAATACAAGAGAGAGCCAAATTCAAGATCCGATCATTTCGAGATGCCTGGACACACTGCGTTTGAAAGACTGGAGATCATAGGAAGCAGGAAGTACAGACAGAGGGAGACAGTTCCGGAGTTGACCTGTTGCATAAATGAAGGACTGAAGGACTGGGAGTAACGGTTGACTCTTGCATTAGAGAGTTGGACAAAAAAGGGATGAGAGTTTGCTATTAGACGGGTGCTACGCGCCTGTCGTAGAGGTGGAGGAATGCATGCAGACAGTTCAGAGGAGCAGTGACCATTGAAGTAGCGATAGAAAGGAGATAAAGATGCAACAGTGCGGCGAAGAGACAGAGGTTGAAGAGAGTCAGTAAGAGGAGTTAATGAGGCGAAAAGCCTTTGACTCCACCCTATTGAGAAGTGCTGTATGTGGGGAGCCCCCCCACACATGAGAGTTGTACTCCACACAAGGGCGGATAAAACCCCTGTACAGAGTCAACAATTGTGTAGGGGTATTCTGAAGGAACGGGGTCAGCTTACCACACCCAGTCTCTTGGAAGCAGATTTTACAAGAGATGTAAAATGATCTTTCCAAGATAAGTCCCGAGTAAATGAAACCCCAAGCATGTTCAAGGATGATGCAGGATTAATCTGAATATTACTGAACATTAGTGGGTATAACTGTGGAAGATTTTGTTGGGTTGATAGGTGCAAAAACTGAGTCTTTGATGCATTCAAAAGAACAAGATTATTTTTACTCCAGTCAGAGATACGAGCCAAGTCAGACATTAGGTGTGCCATAGCCTCATCTCTTGTTTGTTGAAGTAACTGCTGAGATGGACGTTGCGAGAATCGAATGGAAAGGTGAAGGGTGGAGTCATCAGCGTATGGTGGACAGGGTTAGATGTACACCTTAGAAGGTCATTGATGAATAAAAGGAAGAGAGTTGGTGATGGGACAGAGGTCTGAGGAACACCACTGTTAACAGATCTAAGAGAAAAACGATGGCCGTCTACAACAGCGGCTATAGAACGACCAGAAAGGAAGCTAGAGATGAAGGCACAGATAGAAGGATAGAAACCGTAAGAGGGCAGTTTGGAAATTAAAGATTTATGCCAGACTCGATCGAAAGCCTTTGAGATGTCAAGTGCAATGGCAAAGCTTTCGCCAAAGTCCCGAAAGGAGGATGACCAGGAGTCTGAAATATAGGTGAGAAGATCACCTGTAGAGCATCCCTGATGGAACCCATACTGACGATCAGAAAGAAGGTTGTGATAGGAAAGATGCTTTAAAATTTTTCTATTAAGAACAGACTCGAAAACTTTTGAGATACAGGATGTTAAAGCAATTGGACGATAGTTAGAGGGT
>NW_027645320.1:0-26457 GCF_032717465.1 Coenobita brevimanus | reverse complement strand
ATTCATTCCCGTAAATTTAAGACATGATGCATCTTCCAAAATAATCGTTTGGGGGACGGGAGTGGGTGAAGGTTGCTATGCCAAGATACTTCAAAAAGCAGGAAAAGGTAACTGAGAAATGTGTGATGTATTGTGGGTATGATATGAATGGGACTCAGCTGACTGAACTATTTCTCGCAGATAAGTCTTTCTGTATCTCAAACAAGTAAGTCTGTCGTGTGAGGTTTCAATCTAGGTTGAGTTTATTTAGTCTCCCGAAGTATGTGTATCATCTTCAAATGAATTTCTCTTCTTAAACTAAGAAAATTTTATGAAGAATTTAATTTGAAAAAAAAAAATCAAGAAAATGTTAAGTGAATACACGTGAAGAATCTTTGTGTTAGTTTACCTAAAATATACTATTATGTACAGTTCTACAGTTAACAAAGGAGGGTCTTTATACATATAATATTACAAATGAACTGTTCATATGGAAGAATATAGTAAAAGAAAATTTAGAGCATGAAAAATAATCTTGGGAAGTTGTCTTAAGTACAGTAAATTAATGGTGTAAGACTAGTTCACCTCTATATTTATACAGCATATGTTGTAGGGTGTGGTGTGGGTTAGTACTAATAGCTGGTGGGAGGTAAAAGCGGGTGAGCTGAAGGTCACTGGATCACAGGAGGTTTGACAATCAGCAGAATCGTCGTCGTGATGAAGAACCAAGCAAGCTTGGTGACAGGCAGGATCTGGTGATGGGCAGGTTGGGCGACAAACAAGTTCGGTGTTGGGCAGGGTTGGTGATTGACAGACTTGATGACAGTCAGGCTTGATAGTCTGGCAGGCTCGATTACAGACAGGCTCGGTGACAGATGGGCTAAATGAAAGAAGGCAGCCTCGATGATGGACAGGCTTGATGACAGACAAGCTTGGTGGTAGACAGGCTCTGTGACAGACTGGAAGTTCTGATGACAGACAGGCTCGATAACAGATGGGCTCGTTGACAGACAGGTTCTGTGACAGCCAGGCTTGGTAAACATGATGGAAGACAGTCGGTCTACAGGCTAATGGATTTGACGGCAGACTCCACTTGAAACAAGAAGTGGTGCCAAGGCAAAAGCAAACAGTCATTTTAGTGCTGACGTATAAACACAACAGGGTATCTAGTCCAAAGATGCCACATATCAAATTTGGAGTAAATCGGGTGAAAATTTACGATTTTATGCACCCATCTGAAATTTTAGGCCGGACCCACCTGACACTGACCCCATTAATCCTAAGTGGGGGGGTAGACCCCCTGATGTAATGAGGCATGGTTTCATATCAATATGTCGAACTTGACAGGAGTTATGGTGAAAAAGCGATTTTTATCCATCCGCGTTTATTTATTGTTTTTATTTACCTTTTTTTGCCCCTATTCCCTGGTTCTTGGCCCGGTTTGACCCCAAATTTAATCAGGTGTTAAGAAACGCCAAGTAACCCATCATCCCTGAAATATTTCTCAAAAAATCGCACCAGTAGTTTTTGCACAAAGTTGTTAACAGACAGAATGACAGACTCAGACAGACAAACAGAGTGAAAACATTACTCTTCCCTGAGCCCATCTGGGATGGGGATGGGTAATAAGGCGTCTTCTTGACCTCACTGCCACCAAAATGTGATTGATGTAGGCTCGTGTAATTTTGTACTATTCGGGAATTCTGGTTATTTTTTAAGACTCCATTATTACTGGATGCTTTACTGGGAGGGAGTTGTGTTACATCCCCTGAGTCTAGTTGATATCTGTCCCCTGTCACACAATCCAGGGTAAAAGGTAAAGAGGAGTTTTTCTTTGTGTGTGCTACCCAGTGTCATGATTATGCTGCGTACACATAAAACAGTTTTGTCTCCTCAGCGAATTTGGCAAAGAAAGCAGCCAGTCACTGCCAATTCGAGATATTCTAGCAGCATCTGAGTCATGACGAATAAACAACAAACAGTCACTTGCTTACATTTGATGAAGATCATGTAACGTCTCCTCTTTGAAAGGTATCCTATCTATCTATCAATTGCCAGACCCCCCAATACTGCGTACGGGGTGGCCACAAACAAATCGCTCTCTCACGTCGCCCTGTTCCCCTACCATTTCACTGCCCCTGCTCCCAACTCAAACCCCCCTCTCTCATATGCCTCTCCACTCCATCCCTCCATCTCATCCTCAGTCTCTCCCACCCTCTCCCCCCCACAACCACACTCACCTACACTCCTCGTCAGTCTCTCACCCTCCAACCTCTCCACATGGCCAAACCACCTCAGTGTGTTCTTCCTAACACTTCCTATCAGCATCCACATCCTTTATATCCTCATTTGTCATGCCTGTCTGTCCAATGTGGACTCCACAGGCTCCTCTTAAATAACTTATTTCCACTGCTCTCACTCTTGACTTGTGTCCTTCTAACAACATCCAAGCTTCACTTCCGTACGTTAGAGCTGCTGGTATCACTATACTGTCATCTACTAACTTTTTCACTTCCATGCTCGTTGCCCTGTTGCTTATCCCTGTTTTCAAGGAACCAGCAACCATTCTTCCGAGCTGTACCCTTGCAAGCACGTCACTCTCCAACCCTCCTTCCTTACTCATCATCTCCCCAAGTACTTAAACGTACTCACATTTTTCCATTTCCTCACCATCCAACCTCACTGTACATTCACTGACTTCACCTCTCTCTCAAAGACCATCACTAGGGGAGGTGGTGGCTCAATCGGTAGAGAGGTGGCCTGCACAGTCCTTACGGACCCAGGTTCGAATCCCGGCTGGGGCAGGGAACAGTTTAAAGATTTGAATTTCATTAAATCAGGCTTTACTGATCTACCAGAAGACCCGCCGACATGTCGTAAAAATACCCCCCGCTAATACCAATACACCAGTCCCGTATGGCAAGACAGCCCTAGCATGTATTCAATATGGACGGTGGGTGTTAAGCCGAAGTGGTGACATGTAGAGGTGTATGGTATGTAGGGAGTGACTGCTGGGCCTTGATAGCAGGCTGTGAAGCCCTATGCCCAGAGTCGGGACACCATAAAAAAAGAAAAAAAAAAACTTACACTTCCCTACAATTCACCTTTAAATTCCGCTTCTTACACACTCTCCCAAACTCACATCCACCACGCCCTGCAGCTCCCCTTCGTCTTCATTTAACAAATCACAGTATCATCTGCAAACAACAGTACAGGGAGTTTCCAAACACTACCCCTCTCTCATCACTAGGGCCACTTCCAACATCCACTGCCCTGCCTTGTATCTCTTTTATTACCTCCCATCCACATGTACCAGACTGAACAACCATGGGGACATGACACATCCCTGTTTCAACCCAACTTTTCAAAGAGAAAAAAATCACTCAGTTCACCATCCACACGCACTGCAGCCTTAGCACCACACCATACATACTCTTCACAGCATTCAACAACTTCCCATCTACTCCATATACTATTAATACTTTCCAGAATCATTGTCTATCCACCCCGCCATATGCTTTCTCCAAAATCCATGAAGGCCGCATACAACCTCTTTAATTCTTCTCTGAGAGACTTTTCCACTAAAGATCTAAGAATGAATAACTGATCTACACAACAAAAAGGTATCTACTAGGATGAAATAATAATATTCCTCCATGTTATAACTAGAATAAAAAAAGTCCCTAATGACAGTATGCGTACTTCTACGCGTATGTAATTGCCTTGGCTTTGTATCAGAAAAAAAGGGGCAGCACAAAATCTAATCACCATATATTCCTGGTGTAACTTCTGCTCATCATTTATTGAGCAGGTGGGATTAACACAATTTTCTTCCAGAACAGCAAGCGGATTATTTTTTGTAATGGCCACTCCCCTGACATCACCCCCAACTGGCTGAGCTTCTACTATCCTCTCAGTGGCCATGTATGGATTGGTGTTCTGATCTCTACATTTGTTATCTGCTGCCTACTTGTTCAGGTAATGTATAATTACCTGTGCTATTTTATGGCATAACAGGTTTTCTTTCCAATACACAAATATGGCGTGAATGTTATTCTTATCCTTTAAGTGCACAGGCATCGGTCCTGGTCTCTCCAATGGCGGTATTGCTCTGCCTTTTTTTTTTTTTTTTGTTTTTTTTTTTTTTTTTTTTTAGTTCGTACGTGGTTTGTGTGTTGCTCTTGACACAGAAGTTTTTCCTTGTTCTTTTTTAAAGATGTGATTAGACTCAGTCGGTACCTCCTCTAAAAGAATCTCCAAATATTTCTGATGGAAAGTGACAATGACAACCACATACATCTTTACTGTGGAAGCCCTCAAGTGTCAAACATCATACCAGATTGCTTCAATAAAACCCATTAAAAAAAAAAATATGCAAAGATCCGCACTGCACTCGTCTTTCTGATCATGTACACTGGGTCACAAAGGTATCGGTGCACAACATGCGTGAAACATTTGGGACCACAGAACGAAGGTCACTGAAATATTAGTATGCGACCTACCACACGTTGGTAGCCCTGATGTCGGGAGGTGTTATATATCGCCAACTAGCAATATCCTCTTGCAAACATATAGCAAATGTAATGTTTATATAGACAGACACTGATGATACACAATGAGACGTTGGTAATGTCAGCAGTTGTTCGAACCTTTTCGGTAGGCATCGCACCCGCTGTGCACCGATACGTTTTTGATCAAGTGTATAGTTAAAAAAAAATTAGTCCTTACATGGTTAAAACACACATAGCCTACACACACACACACACACACACACACACACACACACACACAGATATATATATATATATATATATATATATATATATATATATATATATATATATATATATATATATATACAGTATATATAAAATCATGTATATTTCTGCTATGAAAAAAGTCTTTGTACTTCTAAGATGAAACACACCCCATCAATTTCTCGATTTTCTGAAGCCTCAGCTCAAGGTGATTTCCAGTGTTCATCCCCATCTTTGACTCTCCTCCCATTGATTCATCTGATGAACAAGGCTACATCTTTTCGATCCTTACTAACCTAGAGCAGCTTGTAAAGCACCCAACCCGTACCATGACCACCTAGGATAGAGTTCCAACATACTTAACCTCATCCGTATAATTAATCCTTCTGCTTACCGTATTATTTTTCTCTCTGTTGGGCTCCTCTTTTCCCAACTTGATCACCTTAATCTGTCCTATCAAACCAGTAAGGTCTGTGGACTCCTTTAAGAAATGGCAGCTGTGGCACTTTGGAGCTGCTGATTGGAAGACTCTCAGGCAGTACATCTATTATTATTGCCTGCCTTACAAGGAGGAACGATAATGTTTTCGCCTGTGTGTGTGTGTGTGTGTGTGTGTGTGTGTGTGTGTGTGTGTGTGTTTCTGTTCCCGTTATATCTCATGAACGGCTTGAGCTATCAACATGAAACCTTCAGGGTATCAAGATATGCCTAAAATCTTGGCGGTCGGGGTCAATGTCAAGGTCATCAAAATAGTTGCCAAAGGTCATTTAGATTTTATCACCCGCATTTAGCGCCATTATAGATCATGGAGAGCTTGAGCTATCAACATGAAACCTTCAGGGTATCAAGATATGGCCAAAATCTTGGAGGAGTTCGAAAATGGGCACTCGGGGTCAAGGTCATGGTAACCAAAATGGCTGCCAAATGACAACTAGTTTTTATCGGCCGCCTTTAGCACCACTGTTAATTTAAGTGTATTATTGTGTGAGAAAATGCGAATTCTAGGACCTAGAATGCTCATTACTGCATCAGAAAATGTGATTATTTTTATCAGAATGTTCTGGGCTGCACTAGTAGGGGGGGGGGGATATACGTAGCCGAGAGGTTTGATTAGATGGAGAGAGATATTGTATGTGTATCGCAAAGTAATGGCTGCCTCTCTATCACCAGTGGAGGGTGTGGGCTTCTGGTAGGAAAATGGTGCGTCGTCGAGTACAGTGGATCTCTCTCTCTCTCTCTCTCTCTCTCTCTCTCTCTGTATCCTTTTATCGTGACTGAGGTAAGTTATGGTGTCACATATCTGGCTCAAGTTGGCTATATGGCATGTTCATGAAATACCTGCACTGACTGGGTTACACTGTTTGTGATTCATGGTCATTCCTAAACTAGAATGTGTGTTCGACTTCCTTGTCTTCGAATTATGGCCCGACACTTCCTTGCACGCCATGCATGGCGTAATGTGCAAATGTTACTTATATTTTAATGTCTATAAATGTTGCATATTGTCGTAACATATTAATGCCTACAGGGGTATGTTAAGGGGCATGCTTGGCTTTCTGGCTGAGTGTGCCAGACAGGTTATAGAGAGTTAGCCACAAGTGACAGAGTAAGTTTGTGTTTTTCATCAGTGAATAGTAAGTGAATCAGTGACAGAGTTTGTGAGTCAAACAGTGGGAGTAATCAGTAAACGAGAGAGTGGTTGAATAGAGAGTTAGTAGGTGAGAATTAGTCGGCCAGTGAAGAAGTTGTAGTGAGTGAAGGTCAGAGTTAACGTGAGAGAAAAAATCAGTGCTTTGGAAGTGTACCTCAGCTGTGCTTAGACTGAATAGAACTCTGAAGCATTCACATGCTTTTGATTAACCTTGTGACCTATGTGTCGTTCTGAATGCATCAGCATACCACTAAGGTTGTATAAAATTGGTACCAGGAGTGGAATGAATCCTACAGTTGTAACAAGTGGTATCAGGACTGGAGAAGTGTAGAAGTGTGAACAGGTTGCCAAAAATGCAGATATATCTCTGGCACGTAAACTCCACAACGTTCAAAGCACACCATGAAGAAGAAAAAGAAGGATATACACGCAATATTCAGAGCACAGTAAGAAGAAAAAATAGTTCATTTACAACTAAAGACATACTGTGAAGGGTAAAAGAAATATTATGACCAAGAAACGATGTATTGTGAAGAACAAAATTATGAAAAGCTGGAAAGCACAGAGAAAAGAACAAGTGAAATATAAAGGAAAGAAATATCAAGAAGCTCATCATGAAGAACAAAATGAGGATATACTCACATCACTGAGAGAACATCGTGAAGAACATGAGAAATATTATGAAGAAAAGGAAGATCTATAGGCAGTGCTGAGGAACACATCATGAAAAACAAAACAAGTATCAAAAGGCACAAAAAGAGGTGTACAGCAACGTATAGAAAATAAGCGACCAGGTCAGAGAAGTGAAGGAAGAGAGAGGATAAGGTGAGAAGTGAAATACAGGAAGTGAGGAATGAGGTAAAATTCTTGGAACAGAGTTTGGATGAGGGTCGGCATCCAGTACACCTCTTAGCTGTTGGTAGCAGATGCAAGGAGGGGGATGGTGGAACTGAGGTAGTAGCATGCCCAGTTGTCGCTGACAAAGGTTAAGAGAGGTATTTGAAAGTGGTGGGTCATAGGCAGCTTCCAGAGACTTCTCAGTGGCTGTGCGAAGTTGCAGGGCACAGCATTATGTTTGAGGGACCAGTAGGTGTCAGGGTGCAACAGGGAGGTAAGAAAGAGGCCCTGACAGTGTGTGCTGCCAAAACTGGGGACCCCTGCATCTTAGGTTTGGACTCCCTGGTGTCTTGACACTGCCAATTTGACTTCCATTCGATGCAAATGTGGCTAGAAGGAGTGTTCTGCTGAGGGCTGTGGAGCATGGATGTTTACTAGAGATGACTAGATGGACTATACTTCTCCACCCCACCAAGTCAAAAATGCTGCTGCCCTGCAAGATCTGTCACATGCTGCATTTACTTCCCTGCGATTGGTGGAGCACAAGAGCCAAGGCATTATAGAAGGAGGAGTGATGGTGGGCAGGACCTTAGTTGACCCTGCAACAGTAGAAGTACCCATTGTCACAGACAACTTTTCACTTTGTCCTAAGAAGTATACATCAGGACACAACATAGGGTTATGCCATTAGTCGATTAGGCACCACCAAACAGTGTGTGCAATATTATAGCTGAGCTCCAAGAAAAATTACCTGACCACTTGGGGGATGTGTTTCCCAGGAGTGCCCAGTATCTGGAGATGCGACAAATGGAGTAGCTGAGGAGGCTGTTGGTGAGGCACACTGCCGTATGTTCCTCAAGTGATATCATGGACTTGGAAAGTCCTCTTGGAGTGGAGCCAAGGACGTGCTGGCCTTTGGAAATGAAAGGAGGGCCCAGGAGCCTGACGGAGTTGACAGTACTGGCGATCCAGCTCTTCACGTCTTTGGACGGCGATGACCTGTTAGTCTTGAAGTTGCTGCTGTATGTACTGGTATATAGGGAGGATGGACTCGTTGACGGTTGATTTATTTTTAAAGTAAACAATTTATTTGGGTGATGAATGTGTTAAATTATCCTATTATATAGTTAATTTGACAAACCAAAGTAAAAATTTTGATATAAGCCTTCAAAATTGCACAAAAAGTGGATGATGGCAGTGTGAGCCTCCGAGTGGCTGTGGCGTCACAGGCCCAAACCAGGAGACAAAACAAGACTGTGAACCCCAGCTGGGTGAGTGTGGTACTGCTGTTTAGCCAAGCTTTGCTTCATCTTGGCCAAGTAAGCAAATAACCACTATTGGTGCTTTGTTCCACTGTGCAAGAACACACGTAGAATCACACCAGAAAAAAGATTCATCGATGTTCGAAGAGATGAAAACCAGAAAGTTGGCAAGTAGTGCGTCGCTATTACCCCATCACAACTGGCAACTCTGACGTGCAGCAGTGCGAGGAAATACTGAATCGACGGAAAACATTACAATTTATCATCATATACTGTAGGTTCATGCACACCTAATTATCTTAAATCCTGTTAAAAATTTGTGCTTGACATGACAATTAGTAAAAAATCAGGTTTCAGAGCTAAAACATGCTAAAGTTGGCAGATATTTACCCATCAGATTGTCAACACACATTGACAGACGTCCATTATGCATGAATATTGATTTAAAACACAAGTACATGTATTTGCATTGTAAATCAATATTTACACAAAACAGAAGTCTGTCAAGGCAAGTTGTCAAGCTAGAGGTGAAGCATTATAGCTAACTTTAGCAAATTTTGGCTCTGAATCCTGAAATTTTATTAAATCAATTTAACATTTTTATTTTTTTTACCGGATTTCAGGCAATTACGTGTGTATGAACATATATGGTGATAAAAATTATAACAGCCTAGCATATACAGCTTAACATAACCTACCAGTAGTCACCAGTCTAGCAATACCAATCCTAACTTTGGCCATTGGTAGTGATATGATTATCGTTTTCTACAGATAAGACTGGCTGTTACTAAAAAGATGTTCAAACATCACCAGTACAGAAGACCACGATATCAGATAACCAGATACTCCACAGAGGTCTAGTCGACAGCCAGGTCTATCCAGGAGGAAAAAAACACTGAAATATTTCGATCCCTGTGACATCTTCTCCATATATTACTGCCCAGTTTCAGGGCTGTATGCCCCTGGAGTCAGGAGCTATCAGTCTATCTCTCTATCTATCTACTGCTAGACGCCTTAATCCCTTATACGGGGTGGCCACAAACAAATCGCCTCCACGTCACCCTGTCTCCTGCCATTTCACTGCCCTGCTCCCAATTCACATCCCCTTCTCTCATATACCTCTCCACTCCATCCCCTCCATCTCATCCCTGACCCTCCCTCCCTCTTTCCCCCTCCACATCACTCCACATACACTCTCCTCGTCAGTCTCTCATTCCCCATCCTCTCCACATGGCCAAACCACCTCAGTGTGTTTCTCCTAATGCATCCATATCCACAACATAAAGCTCCTTCACATCCTTATTTGTCAGTCTCTCTCTCCATGTGACTCCACAGGCTCCTCTCAAATAACTCATTTCCACTGCTCTCACTCTTAACTTGTGTCCCTCCAACAACGACCAAGCTTCACTTCCATACGTCAGAGTTGGTATCACAATACTGTCATGTAATAACTTTTTCACTTCCTTGCTCACTTCCCTGTTTCTTATCACTGCCTCCAAGGAACCAGCAACCTTTCTTCCTTGTTGTACCCTTTCAAGCACTTTACCCTCCAAACTTCCATCCATACTCATCACACTATCCAAGTACTTAAACATACATTTTCCATTTCCTCATCATTCAGCCTCACTGTACATTCACTGACTTCACCTCTCTCGAAAACCATAACTTTACTCCTCCCTACATTTACCTTTAAATTCCTTTTCTTACACACCTTCCCAAACTCATCCACTAAGCCTTGCAACTCTCCTTCTGTCTTCACTTAACACAGTATCATCAGCAAACAACAGTACAGGGAGTTTCCAAACACTGCCCTATCAGTACTTACCCTAACTCATTTCATTCATCACTTCATTACGACTTTATCAAATCTAATCTTTGTGCTACCGAGTTGTCCTTCAGGTATCCCCTGGTTGTCGCAAGGTTCACTGCCACTATGAGTCTCTCTAAAACCCTACAAAACTCTTCACTAAAGCACAAACATAGCATACTTCATCTTTAAGAAAGCTGTTACATTAAGCCTTGCATACCTAGTATAATAATAACCGCTAAATATCACAGAAACCTTACCGATACTGATGTATGATTCCCACACATTCCTGTGACTGGCAGCCAGTGTGCGGTTTGTGACGTCACAGTGAGGGTGCATGTTTCGCGCGAGGTACGATAATCTCCAACTTCGATAGGCTATTTTTTTTTTTCATAAATATTTAATCGGAGATAAAAAACAATGATATTCCAATGATTATCAGTGACCATTATATTACTTTATGTAACTTGTACACGACCGTCAACTAGTCCATTAAGTGGTTGTTTTGGGGGTGACAGTTTTGAAAAAGGAGTAATGCTGTGCCAGTAAGGTTAGGGTGGTGCTTTACATCCGGAGATGTGAGGAACACTCAGAAGATTTTGGCATGTCTGTTATTTTTTCGTTCTCTCACCATCTTTTTGTCATTATTGTTATTCTTAATACCGTACAAGTGTTTTATTGTGCGAGAATATGTGAGTCCTCAACTAGGATCTAGAATGTGCATTCTTGCATCAGAAAATGTGGATTCCTTACTGTAATATTCTGGGCTTCACTAGCAGGGGGAGTCGGGGGAGGGGGGAGGGTCATATTAATGGACTGGCCTGGTTTGCTGGCAGATTGTGTCAGACAGTTGAGTTTTAGACAGCCACGAGTTACAGATGGAGTGGTTGTTTTTCGTCAGTGAACAGTCAGTGAATCAGTGACGGGGTTAGTGCATCAAACACTGACATAAATCAGTGAAGGACAGTGTGGTTGAACATAGAGTCAGTCAAAAGGTACCGGAGCCAACCCACCCTGAATCACATAATCTTTACGTTTCTGCCCGGAATCGTGCTAAGTCTGTTCTTCGCTCTACTAAAAATAATTTCATCCATACTAAATGCTCTCAACTCTCCAACTCGAATTCTTCCCGCTCCTTCTGGCACCTTGCCAAAATCTTTCTAACAACTTTACCTCATCATCCTTCCCTCCTCTTTTCTACTCTGATGGTTCTGTAGCTATTTCTTCTACTGATAAAGCAGATCTCTTCGCACAGACTTTCTCCTCCAATTCCACCTTAGACGATTCCGGTGCTGTTCCTCCATCACTTCCCCCTCTGACTTCCTCATGGCTGACATTAAAATTTCTTCAGTTGATGTATTTTCTGCCATTACTGGCCTCAGTACTAACAAGGCATATGGGCCTGATGGGGTCCCTCCTGTTGTTCTCAAAAACTGTGCTTCTGTGCTTACACCCTGCCTAGGCAAACTATTTCGCCTTTGTCTGTCAACTTGTACCTTTCCTTCTTGCTGGAAGTTTGCTCTCATTCAGCCAGTCCCAAAGAAGGGTGACCACTCCCAACCCTCCAACTATCGTCCAATTGCTTTAACGTCCTGTATTTCAAAGTTTTCGAGTCAATTCTTAATAGAAAAATTTTAAGGCATCTTTCCTATCACAACCTTCTTTCCGATCGTCAGTATGGGTTCCGTCAGGGACGCTCCACTGGCGATCTTCTCACCTACCTTTCAGACTCCTGGTCATCCTCCTTTCGGGACTTTGGCGAAAGCTTTGCCATTGCACTTGACATCTCAAAGGCTTTCGATCGAGTCTGGCATAAATCTTTAATTTCCAAACTGCCCTCCTACGGTTTCTATCCTTCTATCTGTGCCTTCATCGCTAGCTTCCTTTCTGGTCGTTCTATAGCTGCTGTCGTAGACGGCCATCGTTCTTCTCCTAGATCTATGAACAGTGGTGTTCCTCAGGGCTCTGTCCTATCACCAACTCTCTTCCTTTTAATCATCAATGATCTTCTAAGCTGTACATCTAACCCTATCCACTCATACGCTGATGACTCCACCCTTCACCTTTCCATTCGGTTCCCGCAACGCCCATCTCAACAGTTACTTCAAGAAACAAGGGATGAGGCTATGGCACACCTAATGTCTGACTTGGCTCATATCTCTGACTGGGGTAAAAATAATATGGTTGTCTTTAATGCATCTAAGACTCAGTTCTTACACCTGTCAACCTGACAAAATCTTCCACAGGTATACCCACTAATGTTTAATAATATTCAGATTAATCCTGCATCATCCTTGAACATGCTTGGGGTTTCATTTACTCGGGACTTATCTTGGAAAGATCATATTACATCTCTTGTAAAATCTGCTTCCAAGAGATTGGGTGTGCTAAGCCGACTCCGCTCTTTCTTTACCCCTGCACAATTGTTGACTCTATACAGGGTTTTATCCGCCCCTGTGTGGAGTACAACTCTCATGTGTGGGGAGGCTCCCCACATACAGCTCTTCGCAATAGGGTGGAGTTAAAGGCTTTTCGTTTCATTAACTCTCCTCCTCTTACTGACTCCCTTCAACCTCTGTCTCTTCGTCGCACTGTTGCATCTTTATCTCTTTTCTATCGCTACTTTAATGGTCACTGCTCCTCTGAACTGTCTGCTTGCATTCCTCCACCTCTACGACGGGCGCGTAGCACCCGTCTGGCAGCAAACTCTCATCCCTTTTCTGTCCAACTCTCTAATGCAAGAGTTAACCGTTACTCCCAGTCTTTCATTTATGCAACAGGTCAGCTCTGGAACTGTCTCCCTCTGTCTGTATTTCCTTCTGCCTATGATCTCCAGTCTTTCAAACGTAGTGTGTCCAGGCATCTCAAAATGATCGGATCTTGAATATGGCTCTCTATTGTATTTTGTTTTTCTCTTGGAGGGAACTGTTACTGCGGGCTCATGCCTTTGGTTCCTTCTTCCTCGCATAAAAAAAAAAAAAAAAAAAAAATGAGTTACTCAGTGAACGAGTAGTAGTGAGTGAAAACAGAGTTAACATGAGAGAAAAAAGTCAAGTGTTTGCAAGTGCACCTCAACTGTGATTAGGCGGCCTAAATTATTCATCTGCCTTTGATTCTGCACCTGACCTGTGTACGTGTCGTTTGTATGTGTCGTTCATGTCGTTCATGACGTATCAGCTATGCTCTAACGTTGTAACAATATATATATATATATATATATATATATATATATATATATATATATATATATATATATATATATATATATATATATATATATATATATATATATATATATATATATATGCCGGTAAATATTTTAAATATTTATCTCTCCAATTAAATATTACGCGAGACTCCTACAGTCTCTCGTTAGCTTTGCTGAAAGTCAAAAACGTCAGAAAATTGCAAACAAGAAAATATTCTCAAGTAACACACATCCATGGCTCTTTCCACATTCCATTACAAATGTTGCTTTTGGAGGTACAGTTCATCATCACAGAGATTAAGGTAGCCTCTCACTCCACCTTTGTTGACAAGCAGATATCACCTCCAAGTCTAAGTGATCACTACAGTCAGAAGGGTTGAAATTTTTAGTAATGTGCTAGGAAGGATTTACCATTCCCTTTTATACAGAGACAGGAAGCAAACTGGTACGTATTCCGAAAATCGTTTAAACTTAAAACAGATTTCAAAGGATACTTAACAACTCATTTTGAAGTTTGTTGATACGAGTATTTCTTACAGATTTTTGCGTCATATGAGCATAATATTAACATTACAGAGACAGATAAGTGCTAAATTTTGACTTTATATATATATATATATATATATATATATATATATATATATATATATATATATATATATATATATATATATATATATATATATATATATATATATATATATATATATATATATATATAATCATAGCCACGGAGTTGTTGCTTGGGAAGCGCATTCTTAATAGGAAGAGAATCACCAGGGCTTGTCTATACATTTTTATCATTATTGACTAAAGCCTCGGTACAATACTTGTAGAATCATCAGAGCCTAAAAACAAAAATACAGTAAAGGACTGTACATGTAATATTGCTCCTTGCAATATTGTAGTCTAAAGTAATAAAAACTACATAAATTTCTGCATTAAAGCCTTAAGACGGAAAACCTGAAGATGAAAAATGCAAAATTATTTTGGGTGAAATAAAACTAAAAGATCTAATTAGGATTGTTATGCTAGTATTTACGTAGGTTCTTGATGTTAGAGAATTCTTGCCACACCCTGCAGTGTCTTCTGGTTTTATTTATTTATTTTTGTTTCATTTTTAATTTTACTTACCAGACCCAACTTGAAATATATTTTATTTGTCCTGATCTTTTGAATTCATTAATTATACTTAGGTTAATTTCACTCCAAATTATTCATTTTGCATTTTTCATCTTAAGTCTGTTATGGAGACCGTTCAACTGACTATAACTAGATGAACTGCCAACTACCATTAACATTTGTTTACGGATTCAGGAGTATAGTGGACAATACCGCAGTATATGAACAATAATATCATTAAATACGTGACTTTCTCGTATTCGCATACTAGTAGCTAGTCACATATGATAATACCCTCTTCAGGGCAGAGTGGCATAAATTCTAGCTACCTTACAGTAAACCAATATATTAAGGTAAGGTGACCTTTCTAAATCCCGACGGCATTTGCATAATAAACAATCCTCCATTAAACACTGAGATAACCCAGCAATTTCGCTGCACATGATGCAGAGCCATCAGCTGTTGTTAAGTACAGAGCCGGCATTTTGAACAGAAGAGTATATTTTAATCATTATCTGGTAATGTTTTTCAACAAGTAATAATAAAACTGATCTACCATCCCAATTCTTGAGATTTTGAGAAATTTCGTAATATGCAGATTACAGGCAGCAAGATATGGAGGTCACGCCACGGTCGGCTGAGCACTGGGTCGGTGGTGCTGGAGGCGGTGGGCAGCCTGCTGGGCCAGGGACTCTATGGCCGGCTCTCGACCAGCCACTCAAACCACACACTAGTCGGCACCTGGCTGCTCTTCGGTGTGGTGGTGGGAACAGCACATCGCAGCAGCCTTATTGCATCTCTTACTCTGCCTAGGCTTCCACCCAGACCAGAGACTGTAGACGAGCTAGTGAAAGCCGTGGATAAGTAAGGCCTGACCTGAAACACAATGAAGTTGAGCTTTCTAGCATACTGAATGTATAAAAATATGTTACTGACACTCTGCTTGGAAATGATTTGAGAAGGCTAGCAGCAGTAAGTGCACAGTGTTGTAAAAATGTGGTGCTGTTCAGAATATTGCATAGAAAATTCTGTTAAAAGTATTGTACAGTTTGACAGAGAAAAATATTCCATTATTTGCAACTTTGGTAGGGAGCAGGATCATTTCCGCGATTCGGTTAATAATAATGACTAAACACACTGGTCTGTCTCATATGTGAATGGGACTGAAAGAAGCCTTGTTGTTTTTAAAGCATCAAACTTCTTACTGCCCTATTTTGCAACTCGAGACAGTCTTTACATAACTATGCCTTTATCTTCAGCAGAACACAACACGTTTGTGTATTCTCTTGATATTTATTTTCTCTAATACCCTCACTGATAACCGCATTACCTCTCTTGCAAAAGGTTAGGAATGCTAAGCCAACTTTGAGCATTCTTAGTTTGATCCATTTGCCGATTTCTTATACGGGCTACGTAATAATAATAATAATAATAATGTCAGTATCAGCATCTAATCCTGTGTTGCCCCCTGATGACCTTTGAAGCCCGGAGCTAGGCAAGTTGGTCATGATATTTAAGACGAAAGTGACCAGCTTCACTCATTCCTGAGTAGCATTGCGTGAACAATAAACCCCAACCATCCCTTGGATGTAAACCTTCACTGGCTCAATCCGGCTGGGGCGCCATAATTACCCACTAAACCACCATGCGCCATAATATGGTTACCACCCAGCGTGGTAAATGGTTTCCTGGTGTAGAGGAAACCATTTGGCTTGTCACTCAGTGTAGCCACCCGTAGACAGAATGAAGAGGAAAGAATGCAGGAAAGAAAGACAGAAGAGGAAGGAAGGAAACAGGGAAGGAAGAGAGGATAGGGCAGTGACCTGAGAGCAGCACTACATCGAGTAAGTGGGTGGTGAGTGCCGCCACCTGCCACTAATAATAATAATAATAATAATAATAATAATAGTAATAGTAAAAATTATAGAAATAATATTATTAGTAACAGCGGTGGTAGTAGTAGCAGTAGTAGTAGTAGAAGCAAGTAGTAGTAATGTAGACGCAGTAGTACCAGCAGTACCCAAGGATTTCCTGCAGTCCACCATCCTTGGCTGGGGGGGGGGGATAATGAGGAAGTGCAGAAGGGACGTTAGTAGCCGAGTCTCCTGGTTATATCTGTGTCGTTACGTGAAGGCGTCCGTTCACAGCACCAGTGTTAATTAAGACTATATCTAACCTTTCCAATTCGAAAAATCTCCCCTGAAATAATTACAATCGTCTACTGAGAGAAAAAAAAATACATATGAAAAGATCAGTGGCCTTACAGTAATAAAGGAGGCCATTGTTTGTTCCACCCAGCCTTACGATGGAACAATGGGGCGTGTATTGGAAAGACTTCTTCTCTACATCCAAGTCACCCGCCTACCGCGCCGTGGGAGAAATGATGCACTTGGGTGGCGAGCTTATGGACGGACTTAATGCTGCTATAGAGAAGAAGTTAGTTCTCTATCTTACTGGTGACTTGTAGCCTTACCAGAGGAGCTCCTATCCATATTTAAGTAGGAAATTTAATAACACAACTTTTTTTGTGTGGCTTATTTAGCGTATATTTTATCATCTTTTTCATTGCTATTGATGTAAACTCTCTCTCTCTCTCTCTCTCTCTCTACTTGCTTGTTTATCTGTCTAAACTCTATAAACTTTGAATTTATATGTTTTCAGTATTTAACAACTACCCTATTATCGTGACAGAAAACAGGCCCACATAGGAGGTGAGATGAATCTGCGTCTAACCGTGTCCAACCAGTTCGCCCGTTTAGATGGCACCTCCCCGCTGTACCTGGGTAGGGAGAGTATGTATAAGATCCTGTACGGCTGGCCCATCACACACGACGCACCGTACAAGCCTGCAATGGATGGAGTTTTGAGGCACGTAGTACAAGTAAGTCTAAGGCGACTGTGGTGAACTACTTTCCTGAGCTGAATAAAACTGATATGTTGTAGTAAACTTAACACCAAGAACCCTGCAATACCGAGCTCTGTGTGCCGCCTGACAATTGGTATATTCATCTTAGGAAAAATCTGCTCTATTCAAGTGGATAAGGAAGGCTGTATCTAAACCCTCAAGTTTGGAGAAACTCTATCAAGTTGCCTAAACTCATCTCAAGACGATAAGACTATTACATTAAACGTCATCACACTCATGTTCGTAACGCTTGCACAAGAATGACGTCTCCTGAGCTTAACCACATCAAACCGTACAGGAATGCCGGCTGATGCTGGTGAAGAACGTCATATTGCTGATTTAACTATTTGATTTATCTAATTTAATATTTAGAAGCCCCAGTGTCTAGTGGGTTAAAATGGACTAACCGGACTGGGGTGTTTATATCCAGTCGACTGAATTGTGAGCTGCCGGTCACTCCTTTTTTGGTCAAGAGAGAGGGTTAACTTTGCGTGATGACACCAATATAACTGGATGTTGGAGCTGTTTGGTTATATAAACCTCGCTCAGCTGCCTCCCTATTCCCCGAAAGGAGAATGGTGACCTGCAGCAGGAGGTCAACATCAGCTTGCAGTCCACTGGGTTCACATGAGCTTGGGGTCACAGAAACTTCTGCAACTAAGTAAAATGTTAACATTATTCCCACAGATGTAACTAACAACTTGTTTTGTTTTTAGGGTGGTTTGTATGAGCAATGGAAAAAGGAGGAAATGGCAGCCGCTGCTAGTGAACACCGCATGAAACAGCGTGAGGAGCTGAGAATTCGTCAGCAGGAAGGAAATATGGAAGAGGAAAGTCAGAACACAAAGTTTAGGAGTCTGACGCTTACTCATGTTCAGGGCCCGCTGCTGCTACTTCTGCTGGGTCTCATTCTGGGAGGAATGGCCTTTATTGTGGAGAAGTTCTTGATACCAGGACAAGTTGACCATTAATCCTATATCAGGCTACCACCAGAGAAGTTTAATTCATGATGAACGGCTTAAGTTTTGCAACTAATAGCTTTTACCCTAAACTTCATAACATTGTTTGAATGGACTGTAAGAAATATGTGCGAAATCGTGCTAAAGGAGGTTTACCCTTTCAATCCGGCATTTTTTTTTATTCTTGCTCTTTCAAGGTTATTTTATTCAACCTATGAGATTTTTTCATTTTGCTAGGGTCAGATGTAGTTTATATTTACTCCGTCACTTCCAGGAAGGTTTCATTTGAATATTTCATGTGCTAGGCGACACAGTTTAAAAAATGATAACGGGTGTCCAGACTTTCCTGCTATGTTTAAAAAGATAATTATTTCGTGTACATGACTTTACATGATTTGATGCAATAATACAAATATATGTTAAGGAAAATTGCAAGATTTGCTCCTCCTTATGAAAGAAACTGGATCTCAATATGTTGAGCCGTTTATAAGCAGTATATTTTTAGATACAATATATATATATATATATATATATATATATATATATATATATATATATATATATATATATATATATATATATATATATATATATATCTGCAGCAGCAGCAGCCGTTTGAGTATCCACTACAGGACCGCCTATCTCGACCGAAGTCGGGACAATACAGCCAATGTATCTCTACCAAGTGGCTTAGGCTGTCTAGTAGAGCTTGTATGTAGGGTGAGAAGTGCTTGTTAGTGTAATTGTAGTGTTGGAGTGGCTTTGGATGTGTGTGTAGTGTGTGAACCAAGTGTAATCGGCCCGCGCAAGCCGACTGGGTGCAAGCATACTTTATAGTAAGCGACACTGGTTCAACCACAGCACTCCTGGTGTCTGCCAATGCAGTAAGTGGCCGGGTGAACACTCCCAAACTTTATTACCCTGGCTGGGCGCGAACCCTGGCTCACCCGTGTACGAAACGCACACTCTGCCACTGTGCCACAGAGGCTCCATACATATATATATTGTTACGGAACAGAGAGAGAGATAATGAACACTTCAAGTGAGAATAGTAAAATCACTACTGTCCCGCAATGTTCCAGGTTCAAAACAAAAGAGTTAGGTAAAATTACAAGTTAAAGTTTAATGCTCAAACTAACAACTAAACATTCAGGACTCATAAGGATAATGTAATGGCAAAACAGGTTACATATATGGTTAACTGCAATAGCCTTTATTAACAAGAATTTAGAAAGAGCAAATTTATCTAAGTCAGCCCTGATAAATGAGAAAACCGGATAATGCTCAGTTAAAGCAAGATATATTATTACAGATGCAAAATATTATTAATAATGGCTGACATTTAAAAACCCCACATGAATCACAAACCTCACCAGGCCTACGAATTAACACCTTAGGCCATACAGTACAAGAAAAATGGTAACAACACTTATACTCAAATTATACAGCAGCTAGATGGTTGGAGACTTCCTGAGCACTCACAAAGATAATACACTATACAGGGGAGGACAGAGATGTGAACCAAATGAGGAGTAGATCTAAGTGGCAATTAATGCAGAGACTGAGCTCATTATATAGGGGCCAGCAGAGCTTGATACAACTTGTAAGAAGGACGCAGCAAATGAAGCCATAGGGGACAAAGAGTTGACAATCCTGCTCTGAACAACAGAAAGAACGACTTACTCTACTATAAGGGGGAGAAGGGGGGAGTGAGGTAGAACACGCAAGCCTGGTCACTATGGAAGGCACGAGGCGAATCGTGATCAAACATGCAGCATACTGTACATTAGAATTATACAAAGGATGATGAAATCATAGACTATGTAACACCTCCCCACAAAGAAAAAGAAATTTACAAAGGAAATTTCTTATTACTCTAAAACAATCTGTCCAAAGTCTAGATAAGCAATCTGCAATAACATTTTCTTTCCCCTTGACATGTTGTATGTCTAATGAATACCCCTGAAGAAGTAGACTCCATCTTGTCAATCTCTGATTTTTATCTTTAAACTTATTAACCCCTTGACCGCGGGGCGTCACTTTCGTGACGCTTGGGAGCAAGGGATCATACCACGGGGCGTCGCTTTTGTGATTCTGTGTTATTTTGAATTCACCCGGGCTTCCAAGTGGGGGCTTGTATCATCTATCGGTACTGCCAATGTCCAACACTAGTCAGCACTCCTAATCTCATCTGTACTCCCATCCATTGTTGACAATTTAGCCATTTCTCCCCGTTCTTGACTCCCCTCCCTATCCCCCCTCCATTACCCTATCCTCTCGCCTGCCCGGCCGTGCTACGCTAAGTAAATCTTCCCTGGAATTTTTCACTGATTTCATCCATTGAAATAAGCCCTATGTCCTATTCTTATACCAAATAATATATACAAGAAAGAAATAAGGTAAGTGAGAGTGCCATACACCTGGAATTGGCTAATTATCACCTGACAACACCTCACGTGCACTCGTTCGCTAATTTTCGCTGTTTTTTTCCCCTTGAAATATGCCCTATAATCTATTTTCGTAATAAATATACATGTAAGGAGGGAAGGGAGAACCCTAAGTGATATTTACATTCACCTGGAACTACCTAATTTATAATGTATTGTCTAGATTTCCTGCCAATCATATCAGTGCTAGACAAAGCTGTTTCAAGATATAACATTGGTAGCTCTGATTATATATCTCCTAAGTAGGCCTCTAATCTATTTTCGTAATAAATATACCTGTAAGGACGGAAGGGAGAACCCTAAATGATATTTACATTCACCTGGAACTACCAAATTTATAATGTATTGTCTAGATTTCCTGCCAATCATATCAGTGCTAAACTTAGCTGTTTCAAGAAGTAATATTGGTAACTCTGAATAACCCCTAAAGCAGGCCTCTAGGCTAGCTGGCCTGGCAACTGCGTTATCAGTGTAGTCTCATCTTCCGAAGTGAGAGGACGTATGTTTCATCTTGCTGACTTCAAGGCCTTTTTTCACCCCCATGCAAATGGCTCTGTGACCTTTACCCCCTACTAAACCTCGTGTGGAAAGAGGTAAAGGGCTGACAATTGATAAAAGAGTGACTACGATCTTTCTATTGAGTAAAACAGTGCAAGTGGAATTGTAAATAATGTGTAAATAATGTGTAAACAGCAAGTGAAAGTAATGAATGTAAATATACTTGAACAATGGAAAATAGTTTTATAAGTTATTTCAAGTGACAGTGCATAACACTGTAAATAAAATAGAAATGTAAATAACGTAAATAAAATAGAGAACGTAAATAGAAATGTAAATGAGTAGTATTATAAGAATACGAGTATATACCCTAGGAGTAATGAAAGTGAAAGTTTCACTCTAGCATGTCTGAATGCTATGAGTTATGAGAGTGAAGATGAAAGTGACATTCACTCTCAATGCCAGTATACAGGACGAGAAAGTGAATGCTACGTATTTTACTGAAAGAAATTGAATCCCTACAGTGACAATAAACTGATACTACAGAAGGAAACTTATGGATAAAGACTGTAGATATATATAAGTGTTATATAGTAATAGAAATATAAAGTGTGAGGGGTTTTATGAATAATAAATGACAGACTACCATGAGCGAACTAGTGCCAGTGCGACGATCAGACGCGCTCGTAATTTCCATTGCTTTCACAGTGTTTTTTTTTTTTTAGTATGGATCCCAAACTACTTGAAAATTGTAGAATAGTGTTTATAGTGTTTGTATCTGGCTGTGGTAATCATATTACGGGTTGTTGGGAAGTGTAAAGTGGAGACTTTGTTACCCTACTTCAGAGGTCTCCACAAGTCCTACGGTAACCGACGAAGGCTCAACAATCATTCCAGGAGAAAGCTGAAGGTATGTGCCATAAGCATATGTAATTTTATTATTCTAGGACTAATAACTGATTTTTGGCAAATATTTTTTGAGAGTCTGTCGGAGCCCAAATAACCCCGCGGCACACGCAAGTAATTGGTAAACAAGCCCGCGGTGTAGGGGTTAAGGAATTTCAGTGGGTTACGATCGGTATAAATGACTATGGGGTCAAAACCAGAACACAAATAAAATGAAAGATGCTGTAAACCCAAAATCAAGGCCAAAAGCTCTTTCTCAATAGCTGAGTAGTTCTTTTGAGGTGGAGTGAACTTCTTACTGTAATAAGATACAGGATGTTCAATACCCTGATCATCCTCTTGCAGCAAAACAGCCCCAGCTCCTGTATCACTTGCGTCAACAGCCATCTTAAAAGGCTTAGCAAAATTTGAAGTAGCAAGCACTGGCTGACTTAATGGGATAGCTGTAAGTTTACTGAAAGAGGATTCACAGTTATCGGTCCAGACAAATTTAACTCCCTTTTTCAGTAGGTCTGTAAGTGGTGATACAAGAATTGAAAAGTTAGGAACAACTCTCCTGTAATAACCTACCATTCCTAAAAATCTTTGTAGCTCTTTTCCTACTTTTAGGTCTGGGAAGATCACTTATAACCTGAACCTTAGCTCCTGGTGGTGCAACGTGTCCATCACCAATTACGTACCCAAGGTAATGAACTTTAGCTTGACCAACTCACACTTTGATAAATTAGCTACAAGATTAGCCTGAACCAAACGCTCAAGAAATTTACTGACATGGCATAGGTGATCTTTCCAGTTGTCACTGGAGATTAATACATCATCAATATAAACAATTTACAACATTCATGAGCTTCTGAAAAGTGGCTGGTGCATTCTTCATACGATATGGCATTACAGAACATGCAAAAGTCTTTCCTAGTGTTACAAAACATGAGATCTCCCTAGCACGTTCAGTCATAGGTACTTGCCAGTATCCCTTTAACAAATCAAACTTACTTATGTACCTAGCCTTTCCGATCTTGTCTATGCAATCTTCCATGCGAGGGAGAGGGTAAGTGTCTGTTTTGGTTATCTGATTAACACGTCTGTAGTCGATGCAAAGCCGCTGTGACCCACCTGGCTTAGGGACTAGAGTGACAGGAGAACTCCACTCGCTCTGACAGGGCTCAATCATCCTGTGGTCTAACAGGTAGCCAAGCTCCTTCTGGATGAGAGGAACTTTCACTGGGTTCACACGGTAAGGAGGCAGTTTAATTGGCTTTGCGTCTCCAACATCGACATCATGCATCAACACAGTGGTTCTTCCTGGAGTGGCACGGAACACTTGCGGGTACTCCTGCAGTAATGCCGAAAACTCCTGCCTTTCCTCGGGAGCTAGATGAGAAAGCTTAGTCTGGAGATCATTCGTGATATCAGGATTCTTCCCCAAACTATCACTCAGGCTCATACTGCATGGGAGAGCTTCACTTGCAGACTCGGGTGGAACAGCTACAGTGCAGACTGGGTTATTTTCGTCCCGCCTGTGATATAACTTTAGCATGTTGATGTGACAAAGTTGCTTGTTCTTTCTACGATCTGGTGTGGCGATGACAGTTGACATCACTGAGTTTCTTCTCCACGAAATAAGGACCACTAAACTTGGCTTGAAGAGGTTGCCCATGCACTGGTAGCAGAATCAAAACCTGATCTGGCTGAAAGTGGTGTAACCTGGACTTCTTATCATACCAAGTCTTCATCTTCTGAGCAGCTCCTAAATTCTCTCTCGCCAGCTGTAAAGCAGTGGACAGCCGTTCTTTGAACTTCATCACATACTCCAGCAGGTTGACATCATCTTCCTCTGACAGCCAGCATTCCTTGAGTAGCTTAAGGGGTCCTCTTACTTCATGGCCAAACAGTAGTTCAAAGGGTGAGAAGCCCAATGATTCATTTGGAGATTCTCTTGCGGCAAATACAACGAATGAAAGACCTTTATCCCAATCTTTCTGATGTTCCAAACAGTATTTCTTGAGCATCGATTTGAGTGTTTGATGATATCTCTTCAACGCTCCTTGGGTCTGGGGATGGTAAGCTGAAGATGTGATCTGGGTGATGCCCAACTCTTTCAGAGACTGCTTGAAAACATTTGACATGAAATTACTTCCCCAGTCTGACTGTACCTCCTTGGGCAGACCAAACTTGGTGAAGAACCCTAGCATTTCCTTAACCACGTTCTTTGCTGAGATATTTCTAAGTGGAATGGCTTCAGGATAACGAGTAGCCATATCAATCAGGGTCAACACATAAGAAAATCCTGAAGAAGTCTTAGGAAGAGGGCCCACAATATCCACCAACACACGGGTGAATGACGCCTCAAAAGGAGGAATGGGAACTAGAGGTGCAACCTTTTTGGTCTGATTACACTTCCCAACAACTTGACAGGTGTGACAAGACTTACAATACCAGGAAACATCTCTGAAGATACCTGGCCAATAGAAGTGTTTCAAAATGCGTGCCACAGTCTTCCTCACTCCAAGGTGTCCTGCCAAACTGGAATCATGAGCCACTCTAATGATATCCTGCCTACAAATACGAGGGATGACAATTTGATGTACAACCTCCCATTCACAGTTGGCTGATGCTGTTGGGGGTCTCCACTTTCTCATAAGTACTCCTGACTTTATATAATAACAAGTAGAAGCACCAGCTGACTCTTCCTAACACTGCAAGCAGAGTTAGCTAGCCCTTTCAACTCAGGGTCAGCAACCTGCAACTCAACCAACTCTTGACGAGACAAATTATCAACACTACGGGGTACTGCCTCATCTGGTGAGTGGTCCAAATTAGCAAGAAAAGTGTCAGCTAGGATAACACCATCATCATCATTATCCTCTAAGTCACCAGTAACTTTAGACTAAGCCCTAGTGACAGCACATGCAGAGAACACATCAGGGACATCAGAATCCTGGGTCGCAGTCACTGGTTCACTAGACAACTGAGGAGCTGGACACATTTGACTTCCACCAATATCATTTCCAAGTAAGAAAGTTACACCTGACATTGGGAGTGTCTCAACCAACCCAACCATAACGGAACCATTAACAAAACCAGGCTCTAAATTCACTCTGCACAGAGGGACAGAGAAGTAATTATTCCCTACACCTTGTAAGATTACAGTTTCATCAGAGGAATTAACATTAGAGCCTAGAACACTGGTCAGCATAAGGGATTGGCAAGCACCTGTATCACGATATATTTTAACTGATTTCCTGTCATTATTGTCCAGAGGACTGACAAAACCATCAGACAGGAAATTAGCACATGAACTCTTCAGAGTGTCACCCACGTTACTGCTCAAAAGGAGCTTCATCATGAGAATTTAATTTACCCCTCGAAGCAGTTTCAGTTAACTCGGTTAAAGAATTCTGGGAACTCTCAAGGGTGGACACTAGACCAATTGACTGAATATTTAAAGACTCCTTTTTGTTCACATCACGCTGTCTCCTGAAACATTTCTCCATAGTATGACCAAGCTTACTACAATAAGTACATTTACTTTTCTGAAATCTAGAGGTGGAGCTGGTATTTACTTCCTGAGAAACCATCTTTATTCTCTTTCCTGTTACCTGTACTCTAAGTAGAGGCAACGTACTTACTCTCAGCTTTCCTTTTTTCTTTAGAATATCTCTTGTGAGTGAGAACATATTCATCAGCTAAAACTGCAGCATCAGACAAATTATCTATTCTTTTCTAATCAAGATATAGGCTTACATCTTTATTAATACACCTTTTGAAGTCCTCCAGCAAAATCATCTGCTTAAATTTATCAAAATCAGAATTTACATTCTTAGAATTTAACCACTGCTCTAACAGATCTTCTTTGATTTTGGATACTCAACATGGGATTGCTTATCTTGCTTGTAAGTTGTCCTAAATTTTACTCTATAGGCTTCAGGAACAGGCTCATAGGCCTTAAGAATCAAGCTCTTAACTACATTATAATTATCACATTGATCCTGAGGCAAAAATGCATAAGTTACTTGAGCTTTACCGGTGAGAACACTCTGTAGGAGTACTGGCCAATACTTTTTGGGCCAATTAAAACCTGTAGCTACCCTCTCAAACAACTGAAAATACTTTGTTAAA
>NW_027645319.1:0-4995 GCF_032717465.1 Coenobita brevimanus | reverse complement strand
TCAGATTCATTAAAAGGAGGGACAAGTTTAACATTTTTAGCCACATCAAAATCATCAGAGCTAGATGATCCAGTTCCTCTTTGTTTCCATGCGATACTCATGGTCTGCCTGAATCCTAGTAATTTCAATTTGTGACTGTGCCTCCTGAATACGAGCCTGATACTCAGCCTCCTTAGCACGAGCCTCCTGCAGGGCTAGCTGTAACTTTGCTAATTCAATCTGCGTTTGCTCATCCGGAGGAGTTACATTAAACAAGCTTTCATTAATCATGTCAACAATTTGATCTTTAGACTGATGAGAGCGAACAGCAATTCCCAATTGTTGAGCAACAAGCTTAAGTTCATTCTTTGTTCTGTTTTCTACATCACACACTGTTTGCACATTTGACAAAAAATCTTTGGCTTCATCAAGAGTAATAATAGTAGACATCATGAATAAATCACAGTCACAAAATATCAAGCAATATCCTTATGATAATATCCTGAATATCCTGATAAGAGGTCGCCAAATTTATGTTACGGAACAGAGAGAGATAATGAACACTTCAAGTGAGAATACTAAAATCACTACTGTCCTGCAGCGTTCCAGGTTCAAAACAAAAGAGTTAGGTATAATTACAAGTTAAAGTTTAATGCTCAAACTAACAACTAAACATTCAGGACTCATAAGGATAATGTAATGGCAAAATAGATTACATATATGGTTAACTGCAATAGCCTCTATTAACATGAATTTAGCAAGAGCAAATTTATCTAAGTCAGCCCTGATAAATGAGAAAACCGGATAATGCTCAGTTAAAGCAAGATATATTATTACAGATACAAAATATTATTAATAATGGCTGACATCAAAAACTCCACATGAATCACAAAAACCTCACCAGGCCTACGAATTAACACAGGCCATACAGTACAAGAAAAATGGTAACAACACTTATACTCAAATTATACAGCAGCTAGATGGTTGGAGACTTCCTGAGCACTCACAAAGATAATACACTATACAGGGGAGGACAGAGATGTGAACCAAATGAGGAGTAGATCTAAGTGGCAATTAATGCAGAGACTGAGCTCATTATATAGGGGCCAGCAGAGCTTGATACAACTTGTAAGACGGAGGACGCGCAAATGAAGCCATTGGGGACAAAGAGTTGACAATCCTGCTCTGAACAACAGAAAGAACGACTTACTCTACTATAAGGGGAAGAAGGGGGAGTGAGGTGGAACACGCAGCCTGGTCACTATGGAAGGCACGAGGCGTTTCGTGATCAAACATGCAGCATACTGTATGTTAGAATTATACAAAGGATGATGAAATCATAGGCTATGTAACAATATATATATATATATATATATATATATATATATATATATATATATATTTAGATAGAGAGATATATATATATAGTATATATATATATGTACACCAGAGTATACATAGTTACTTTATACATACTTCATCATCATCATCCGGACCCTCTTTCTCACCCCAGGGCAGAGTCAAGAGTAGCAATATCCAGACAGCCCAAATTTGCCCAGTCCAATGGGCCACGCTTCCATTCACTCACCATTCAAGCCCCTGGAATCCTGGTTCTATCTGATAAGCCCAAAACATTCATCATGTTCTGTAGCTTCACATAAAGGTATTTAGTAGAGGCAATCGGGACGTTGTCACGTTAAAAAGGGGTGTCAGATCCCTGATCATGCGCTTCTTCTCAAAATATTCATCCAGCCAGCTCGATCCCTTGTCAGTCTCCTAGCCTCATCGATTTCCAAACCTTTCTTCCTCACACACTCATCCACCATATCTCTTCACCTTCTCCTTGGCCTACCTCGCCTCCTCCCTCCTTGAAATTTGCTCAGATATACTTTTTCCACCACTCTATTGTTATCCATTCTTTCCAAATGATCATACCATTTCAGTACTCTCTCTTCGATTCTGGTGTCCACAGACTTCCTCACACCACATCTTTCACGAATCACATTATTTCGTACCCTATCCACATACATTTATCAGGAGTCTCAACTCCACTGCTCTCACTCTTGACTTCATTTTCATTCCACACCATAGTCTCACATCCATATGTTAAAGTTGGCACTAACATTCCTTCATGTAAGCCTCGTGCAGCTGCAACACTCAAGACTCTGTTTCTTATCAAGGCCTTCATTGCACCAGCTACTTTTCTTCCTTGTGTCACTCTACTTTCAACTTCTTTTGCACATTTTCCTCTCTTTTCTCTCACTGTACCCAGGTATTTGAACTCTCTCACCAATTCCAGTCTCTCTCCATTCACTGAAACATCACACTGGGAGTCACCTGCTCTCTCAATAACCATCACTTAACTCTTTGCTACATTTACTCTCAAGGCACGACGGTCACAGACATCAGCAAAACTCTCCACTAGTCTGCCAAGTTCTTCACCAGTATTTGCAAGTAGTACTGCATCATCAGCATGTAACAAATTTTAGGTATTCCATCCATCACCATTCATTACCAACGCCATCCCCCTCTCCATTACTCGTGTTTTTACTTCTCTCATCATCCCATTCATATATATATTGAACAACCATGGGGATATCACACAACCTTGTCGCAAGCCCACACTGACCTTGAACCATTAACCTTACACGTGCTTCACTACCATCATAAGAAATCTTGACGGCACCTAGCAGCTCACCATCTACACCGTACTTGCACAAAACCTTCCACAATCCTTCTTTGTCCACTTTGTTGTATGCTTTTTCCACATCCATGAATGCCATAAACACTTTGCGATCCTTTTCACAAGCCTTCTCTGCTATCTGTCTCACTGCAAATATTTGATCCACACATCCTCTGCCTTTCCTGTTCACCTTACACTAGGACTTCTGATATCTCTCTTACTTTCTCTATAATAAGTCTTCCATATGCCTTCTCTACCACATTTAAACTTATGCCGTGATAATTCTTGCACTCACTTCGCTCACCTTTATTTTTGTACAGGGGTATAATCACAGCCTTGTTCCACTCTGCTGACACAGTTTCACTCATCCATGCCTTCTTCCAACATGCACTTATTCCGCTCTTTCCATTACACTTAATCATCTCTGCATTCACCTCATCAGCCCCAGCTGCTTTCCCATTTTTCAGTCATTTCACAGCGCTCTTCACCTGTACGAGGGTCACGTTTCCTGGCCCTGCATTCCTTCTCTGCACACCCCCCAAACCAATCATGTTTACAGTGGCTCTGCTCTTTCTATTCCCATTCATCAGGCTTTGAAAATATTTTTTCCATCTGATCCTTACTTCATCCCCATGGGTTTATAATCTGCCACCTACATCCTTCACACCATCACATTTGTTTCCGCTTTCACCTCTACGTTTCTGCACCTCTTTCCAGAATAACTTCCAATTTTCAGAGTATTTTGCATTCATTTTTCTTCCTAGATCATCATTTACCTCCTCCTTTTTCCTCTTCACTAGTCTCTTTACTTGCTTCTTGCTCTCAATATATTCAGTTCTTATTTCAGTCGAACCCATGTCCTGCATCAACCCTAGCCACTTCTTCCTCTTTTCCTCCACTACTCTCTTAACCTCTTCATCCCACCATGCCGTACCTTTCTTCTTTGTTGTTACTCTTGCCACACCACACACCGCTTTAGCATTTCTAACTAAGCAATCTCTATATGCATTCCATAGGCTGTCCAGATCCATTTCATTCCAATTCACTAATTCTAACTCTTCCCCTACTTTGGTCATGATTTCATCTGTCATTTCTTTGATCCTCAGCTTCTCGACTTTCAGTCTTTCTCCTTGACTGCTCCTCTCTCTCCTGGTACACCTCACTCCTCTCAGTTTGATCTTGCATACTACAATCAAATGATCTGACGGACCTCCACATCGTCCTCTAAGGTCCTCGTATTAGTAACCATTCCCATCATCGACCTCTCTCCAAGCACGTAATCAATCATGCTCCTTTCAACACGATCCCCGTCCCCTCTCTACCATGTATATTTATGTGCATCTTTGAGTTTGAAATACGAGTTACAAACGCACAACCTCCTCTCCTGACACATATCCTTCAGTCACTTCCCACTATCATTTTCTCCTGGCACTCCATTACAACCCATTATGTCATCCTCAGGACTAGTGCCTACTCTTCGCTTCATATCATCCTTTACGATTACCTTATAGCTCCTGGGCATTCCTCCTACTGCTTCATTCAGCTCATCCCAAAACCTCTCTTTCTCTCACTCCTGTCCCCAAAGGGTGCATATGCTGCAGTCCCTGCCACTTTCGCCTTCTCAAACTTGAACTTGACATACATACACCCTGAGCAACATTTAGTAGTCTCTCATTCCACTCTGCCACACCTCAGTCATCAACAATGTAACTCCTTCCTTGCATCTTCCTCGCCCATTTATGCTCGATCTTACACATTTCACACCTTCTCACTCCTCGACTTCACACCCTTTCATCTTTGTTTCACACAGTGCCATCACAGCATATCTCGCACTCTTGAACACATTCACTACTTCCACCTTCTTACTTTTCTCATTCACACCTCTCACATTCCACATGGCCATACGAATCTGCCCATTAGATTGGAGCCCTGGGCAGGTATTGGGCCCTCCGAGGCTTTCCGAAATAACTGCCATGATTAAGTGATTTTAGG
Source organism: Coenobita brevimanus (assembly GCF_032717465.1). Taxonomy (NCBI): domain Eukaryota; kingdom Metazoa; phylum Arthropoda; class Malacostraca; order Decapoda; family Coenobitidae; genus Coenobita; species Coenobita brevimanus. Next base: position 341 of record NW_027645319.1, on the reverse strand, counting down.
TAGGGGAATCTGGGGGACACATAACCTAGCCAAAAACCCCGGTTATATGGTTACCACCCAACGTTGTAAATGGTTTGCTATGTACAGGAAACCATGTGGCTTGCCACTCAGTGTCGGGACCATAAGGCATCCCTACAGTGAGTGAGTGGATGATGGGCGCCCCTATCCACCATTTATACATTCTGATTAATAAAAAAGAACACAAAATTGTTTAGCCATTTGGTTACGATGATATGATACTTTTTTCCTACAACCTGATAATTCAGTTGCTTGGGATATACCTTTCGTACATGGAGGGTTATCGCTCATGAACACCTTCACTACGATGGGGTTCTGTGAAT
>NW_027645318.1:0-39960 GCF_032717465.1 Coenobita brevimanus | reverse complement strand
GAGACAGCACAACCAGTATGGTGTGTACTTAAGATTATTTTAAATTTTGGTCAGCTAAAAGGTAGTGTATGTAAACTGGCTATAATGGAACAGTAGAGTGCACAATACTGTGTGCACCAATAACAGTGCATGTTGATGAAAATGCTAAAGTGATTTGAAATGTCAACTGCTTAGACGAGGGAATTTTAACAGACTTAATTTAAAGAAGATAGTTTATTTATTTATTTTTTTTAAACACCACACCACAATATGCAAGCTTCATATATTTTGGCGTGTGCTCCGTAACCGTTAATACTGTGTGCTGAACATCAAGAGCATTTCAATGATGGTAGCAAGTGTAACTATACATTGTGTTATAGGAAAACACATTCCACGACGTGTCATACATATCACTGTAGACCACACAATACATAATTTGTGCCTGTTAAGTTACTATATTGTGAATTTTCATGCAAGATACTTTAAAACCATTAAGGAAATGGATTTAAGATAACACTGTAGGTAAGTTAATATATTTTAACTGTATTTACAAACAATACCGAAATCCAAACAATACACCAATACACACATCTTAGTATTTGGTAGTGGGTAGGGTGGACAGGGTAATGGGTAGGGTGGACAGGGTAATGGGTAGGGTGGACAGGGTAATGGGTAGGGTGGACAGGGTAATGGGTAGGGTGGACAGGGTAATGGGTAGGGTGGACACGGTAGTGGGTAGGGTGGACAGGGTAATGGGTGGGGTGGACAGGGTAATGGGTAGTGTGGACAGGGTAATGGGTAGGGTGGACAGGGTAGTGGGTAGGGTGGACAGGGTAATGGGCGGGGTGGACAGGGTAATAGGTAGTGTGGACAGGGTAATGGGTAGGGTGGACAGGGTAATGGGTAGGGTGGACACGGTAATGGGTAGGGTGGACAGGGTAAGCAATAATTCGTATCAGAAATAAATAAAATAAATCAATAAATAAAATGGAATAAAATGGCACCGTAATCTGGAGAAGCCGTGAGGGAACATGGTCACCACACAGCCGAGCCGCAGTTTATATTTCCAAGGATGAATGTTGAGGAAAGACATGAAGAGGGAGAGTTTAGGTGGTGTGGGCATGCCAAGATATATTATCATTATCGCCACCATTATTATTGTCCTCCTCCTCCTCCTTATCATCATCATCATCGTTATCCTCAACATTATTATCCTCCTCCACTTCATCATCATAACCATCATCATCAAGATCATCATCATCATCCTCCCTCTCATCATCGTCGTCATCGCCATCATTATTATCCTCCTCATCATCATCATCATCCTTATTATTCTCGTCATCATCATTACTATCCTCATCATCATCATCATCAACATCAACGTCATCATCATCATTATCCTCCTCCTTCTCCTCATCATAATTATGGTCATGTGGAGACGATGGTGGAAAAGGGTACATGTGGGTGAGTTGGATGGTGGAAGGAGACGTGGTGAGCAAATAATTAAAATATATTTATGTAAGTGTGAGGATGGGAGGAGGAGAGGTTGACCAAGATGGTGAAATATTTGAGTCAGAGAGAGTGGGGTGTATGTTGCGGGGACAGGTGCGAAATGGAAGAGGGGAGGGCGACAGGGAGACGATTTGCTTGTGGTCACCCTTTACGGGATCGAGGTGTCTGGCTATATTGACAAATATATAAAGGAAGGAGTTGATAGGATGAGAGGGGAAGAAGCAAGGAGGAAGGGAAGGAATGAAGGAAGGATGGAGGAGAAGGAGTGGAGAAAAGAGAGAGGGTAGAGAGGGAGGAAAAGTCGGGAGAGGAGAGAAAGAAAAGAGGGGATGGAGGGAGAGAGGAGGGAGGGAAGAAACAGAGAGGGAGAGAGGAGAGAGGGAGGGAAGGGTGGAAGAAACAGAGAGGGAGAGAAAAGGAGAGAAAAAAATGATGAGCCGTATTCTATTTGCAAAAGAGGAGATGACGGGAGAGGAAGGAACTGAACTTTATTTGGATAGTTTTCTTTATTATGGTGTTTTCGCTCTCTCTCTCTCTCTCTCTCTCTCTCTCTCTCTCTCTCTCTCTCTCTCTCTCCATGGTGGGTAGAGGGGTGGGGAAATGAATTTTTTTTTTTTTAATTGAAGTTTAGTATTAACGCAAAATTTTAAACTGCACTCAGGTGACGACTCTGACACTATCCCTGATCACTCTTCCATTGCAACTCTTGAGCTTTAACAGACCCCTGGTGAGTATCCTCCTCTGCCGCAGCATTCAACTGGGACTGGGAGGCATTAGCATCGAATGGGTGTGGCTCCAGGGTTGAGGGCAGATGAAACCGTGCTGGCACCATATGCCAAATATCTAGTTCTGAAACCCCCCGTGGAAGGGTCAGTGCTAGATATTGATGTTTTTGAGTTACACAGTGTCAGCTTGTGGAAGGGAGCCTAAGATCTCTTCCCAGGGCAGTGGGAGCATACTTATTGATATGACATCCCCTGAAGAGAGCTCTTACATACTAGCTCTGACCTGTCTCTGATGCAGCCATTTCCTGTGTTCCTCACTGCAGTTTTAACCAATGTAAGGATGTCAGATTTTTGCGTGACCTCCTCCGATACTCAAAGCATGGCTGTTGGAGGAACTGCTGTTGTCTGGTGTGGTGAAGGTTGAGCACATTCAGAAGAAAATTAGTGGAATTTTGACCCCGACCCCTACCATGTTTTTGACACTTGACAAATTAACTTTGCTTACATCTGTTAAACTGGTATGGCTATCACTTCCTGTGTTGTAGTACGTGCCAACTGCTTTCACTGCCAGGGGTATGGCATGTTAGCCAATTTTGCCACCATGCACAGGCTGGCTTTCCTTGTGGCTGTATCTCTTGTGGTGGACCAATTCATACCAGTGACTGTCCTGGATCCCCTTAAATGCTATCGCTATGGGGTTTCTAATGCTGTATCTTCTAAAAACTGTCCTCACTACTGCCTGGAAATAGAAGAATTTGTCAGTTCAAATACTTGAGAAGGTTTCATTTCCTGAGGCTAAGAAGAGAGACCAGACTTGCTTCGTCCAGCCCGGGGTAACTTATGCTGCTATCATTGCTGGAATGTCAGTTTATCTCCCTGTACTTCAGAGACTGTATCGACCGATTCCAGTGGCCACACTATCACCTAGAAGTTTGCTGGATGCTGTCCCCATGGTTTGTACTGTTTGTGAGATTGATGTTCACCCAACCACTACTCCGATTGTTTCTGCCCCCACTTTGGTGGCTGGCAGTTAGCGCACTTCCATGATGGTGGTAGATGTACATGTTGACATGACTTCTTCTGCCTTGTCCAGTATCCCCGAGACTCCATCTGTTTCCGGCAAACATCATCATGGTTCTTCAGACTCCTTTGAGCCTGAAGACTGGCCATCTAAGGTCTCTGTTGTTGAACCTTGTGATGACCTCTCCCTAGTTCCCTCAGCCCTGGAGGCTGAGGGTCTAGCTAGGTGGAAGCTGCAGCTGATGGTTCGGTCTCCATTGTTGAACCTTGTGTCCACCTCTTTCCTGTTCCCTCTGCCTCGGAGGCTGAGCAGTCTAGCCAGGTGCAGTATACAGCTGATGGTTCGCCTGTGGTCACGTCCCCACCTGGGGATAGTGTTGGACAGATCGTTGGTGTTTCAGTTCTGAAACATACAATGTCATCCCCACAGGTTTCTCATCCTGTGGAGACTCCTTCCGCTTATAGGGCTTCTGCTGTTGGCACTGGCAATCCGACATCATCCAGAGCGGCCTCCAAGCCACTCTCCAAGCCAAGTGTTAATCCACCTCAGAGGAGGAGTGTTGTAAAACTTTCCTCTTCCTCTTCCTCACGTTTGCCCATGGATGTTCGACCTAGGGTGTGGGTTCCTGGTGCTGGGCAGTCTCTTCCCAAGGGCCTACCTAAGCATCAATCCAAACCCACTCGCTAGTCAGGTGTACAATTCCACACTTAGTGTCGTCCATCCATTACAGGTTCTATCATCCAGCGGAATTGTTGGGGATTACATGCTAGCTATGAGGAACTGTGTCATCTTGTTTCTCAGTTTACTCCTCTGTGCATGTGCATCCAGGACACCATGGTAGGTGGTGCTGTTCCTTCTAGTCGTGCTGGCTACCATGCCTTTTATTCTGATCCTGTTCCAGGCCAAGGTCGTCACGGAGGTGCTGCTATCTTCCTTTGCCAAGATATTCCATACTGTCATCTAGACATCTCCACTCCCTATGAAGGCTGTTGCAGTCAGGATGTTTTTGCACCGGCAGTATACAGTTTGCAGCCTATCTTCTCCCTAGTTCCGCTGTTGAAAGGGCAGGTCTGGAGGGCCTTATTAATGGCCTTCCTTCTCCCTTTCTGTTACTAAATGGTTATCATCCACTACGGGGTAACAGTGAGGCCAACCCTTGGAGTATTATGCTAGCCTGTTTAGTGGACGGTGAGGGATTGGGCACTTTAAACTACAATAAGATTACTTATTTTCATAGCCAGACTGGAACTTTTACTGCTGTTGATTTGACCTTATGCTCAGCTGATGCTGTTTAAGAATTAATCTGGGATGTGTAGCCAGACCTGTATGGCAGCCACCATTTCCTGTTACTCATAACTGCTAGTGGTGCCAGACCCGTATGGCAGCCACCATCTTCCGTTACTCTTAACTGCTAGTGTAGGTGAACCTCAGCCTCATCTTCCTTGCTGGCTTCTGGATAAGGCTGACTGGCCCTTTTTCAGGGAATTAAGTTTCATTGTCTTTTCTGTCAGTGAGTTTGGCTGTCTTACTGAGGCAGTGTCATATTTCAATGACTTGTTGCACTCAGCAGCCCTATTATCTATTCCAAGAATGAGGGGTCAGTTTCCTAAACATCTGGTTCCTTGGTGGAACTCTGTGTGCAGTTCTGCAGTGAGAGCCAAACAAGTCGCTTTCTTTCGACTTCATTGCCACCACGGGGATCCTCAGTATTTGATGCCCTATCAGAGGGCACGAGCTCATGCGAGGCAGGTATTAACATGCCAAAGACGTACATGAACGTTAGCCCTCTAATTCATGGACAATGCCAGCAAAGTACATGTACATTTGTGATTTGATATATTTGCCAAAATTCGAAAATTCAAACTACGTGCCAAAAAATCAGCTGGGATATTCCTGCACCTCTCTAGGCCTTCCTATATCCCAACAAGAGTATCCTTGGCTCAAATAGCATGGTTGCCAGTGAAGAAAATGCACAGCTTCTGCCTCATCTCACTCTGTGGTGGAGAAGTCTACAGGTATTACTCTGAAGTTTTCAGCCGCCTGCTCAGGGAGAATGGACCTAAATTGCTTCTGTGAGGACTTTTATGGTTGTTCTCCATGTGTGCTCATAATTTCTAACCTATCTAGCAAAGAAAGGTCGAAAATTCGAAAATTGGCTGGCACCATGGCTCCATGAGGGTTCAAAGTCTGCTGGCACGTCGCAGGTTAACCTTTCTGGTGCTAATCGGGTTGATCAGTCATTTTTCAGGATTACGTAAGATCTCCAATGTGATCGACCGAGCGGCTTGAGGGATAAATGAGGACAACATGCTCCGCCCTGACTGTGATGTATATCCCTTCCAACCAATCAGAACTAAGTGCTGAATTGGCAGGAAGGAGAATCCAGATCTATATCAACGGTGGGGGAGGGGGGGCTCTCCCACGGCCCTATCACGTCCCCCCTCTACCCCACTACCTTTGTTCCCTCTCATCCTCCCTCACCTCTAACTGCCTCCTGCTCCCTCCCTCCCCCTCACCCCCATCTTCCATCACTCTGCCGTGGTTCCCCCCCCCTTTCTCCCTGGGGAGGGTTATATCCCCCCTACCCACCCCTCACACCCTTGTGCTCCCTGTCTGCCTGTCCTCTTTGTCTGATGACTGTCTGTCTCCCACCTCTGGACCCCCATACAACCCCCCCAGGCCTCTCCCCACCCAACTCCTATCCCCCACTCCCAGTAAAGGAGAGAGGTGAGGGGGAGTGGGTATTGGAGTGCATGCCCCTCCTTCCACCCCTCTCCTGGTGATGACTCAAGGTGCCTGGAACCACTGTCTGACTCTCTTCGTCTTCATTTCTGCAACATTCGCGGCCTTTCCTCTGACTTTCGCTCTGTTGAGCACCACCTCTCCTCCTATAAACCTCACCTTCTTTTTCTAACTGAGACTCAGCTGTCTGAGGCAAGACAGCAAACCCTTTTCTGTATCCTCCTGCTTTCTCTATACCCAATTCAAAGCCAAAGGTGGCTGTTGTGTATATATACGCAACGACTTATCTTGCTCTCGCTTTCCTGAACTCGATTCTGAATTCTCTACACGCTGGCTTTGGCTTTCCTGTCATTCTCTGACAAAATATATCTGTGCTGTTTACTTATCCCCTAATTCTACTGACTATCAAAAATTCTTCAACTATGTTACTTCTATGATGGAACACATTCTATCCATTTCTCCTTTCTCTGAAATCTCCATTCTAGGAGATTTCAATGTTCACCACCACCTTTGGCTCTCCTCTCCTTTCACTGATCCACCTGGTGAACAAGCCTACATCTTTTCTATCCTTAATGACCTAGAGCAGCTTGTACAGCACCCTACCCGTATCCCAGACCGCCTTGGAGAGAGCTCCAGCATACTTGACCTCTTCCTTACAACTAATCATTCTGCTTACACTGTTAATCTTTTCTCTTCGTTGGGCTCCTCCGATCACAGTGTTATCACTTTAACCCGCGTCATCCCGGCGACGTGAATTAACGCGGCAACATTGCAAGGTCCCTAATTTGCAAAATTTTCAATTTTTGCGAGTGATTTCGCGAGTGACTTTTGGCATGTATACACGGGACACCTTCCTCTATTCCTCTACAAGATGCCAAGCAGGAACAATGCCTTACACCGCATAATCTCTCCCCCCCCCTGCACGCCATTGTCTCGGCAATTCACCTCTTACTAGTGACCTGGCCAATAAAGACATTCAGGGCCAGAGTGATTCCCCAATCGGTGACAATGTGGAGGACAAAGTTCACACAGCATTAGGGGAAGAAACGGTCAAAAATGATGATCAAGTAATGTGGGAAAAAAAAGGTCATGAATGGTGATGAGTTAGTGAGTGAAACAATGCTTATAATGCCTATATTAATGTTTGAAAACCAATATACTCTTGTACTACATATAAATTCGTACCAAGTAAATAAATAAATACTGTTTATGAGTGGATAAAATAGTTACCCTCCCATAGAACTCGTTTTCTTTTATGCCAGCCTGTTAAAAAACCCAGTCAGGTAAAGAAGTACTTGTACCTAAATCGCGTATTTTAAACCTCAGGTGAGCGATTTCTCTATGAATTTTCGATGTTTCTCACCAAAAGCGGATGTTTGAGCCAAAAAAAAAAAAGGTCCAAAAACGTCGGGATGGGGCAGGTTTTAAACTGTCCTATCACTCCAATACGGCCTGTGGACCCCCAGGGAAACGTCGTCTGTGGCATTTTGGAGCCGCGGATTGGGAGGCCCTCAGGCAGTACTTCTTTGATTTTCCCTGGAATGATTATTGCTTCCATGGCCTGGAGCCATCTGAATGTCCCTTGTGCATTACGGAGGTTATTCTCTCATGCACGGAAGCATACATTCCTTTCTCATATCCTTTGACTAACGCAAGAAAACCTTGGTTAATCACGCTCGTTCTAATGCTGTCCACAACAAGGAGAGGGCCTACAAAAGGTACCGGAGTCAACCCACCTTTGAATCACATCATCTTTACGTTTCTGCCCGGAATCGTGCTAAGTCTGTTCTTCGCTCTGCTAAAAATAATTTCATCCATACTAAATACTCTCAACTCTCCAACTCGAATTCTTCCCACTCCTTCTGGCACCTTGCCAGAAACCTTTCTAACAACTTTGCCTCATTATCCTTCCCTTCTCTTTTCTACTCTGATGGTTCTGTAGCTATTTCTTCTACTGATAAAGCAGATCTCTTTGCACAGAACTTTCTCCTCCAATTCCACCTTATTCGATTCCGGTGCTGTTCCTCCATCACTTCCCGCCTCTGACTTCCTCATGGCTGACATTGAAACTTGTTCAGTTGGTTTATTTTCTGCCATCACTGGCCTCAGTACTGACAAAGCATATGGGCCTGATGGAGTCCCTCCTGTTGTTCTCAAGAACTGTGCTTCTGTGCTTACACCCTGCCTAGGCAAACTCTTTCGCCTTTATCTGTCAACTTGTACCTTTCCTTCTTGCTGGAAGTTTGCTCTCATTCAGCCAGTCCCAAAGATGGGTGACCACTCCCAACCCTCCAACTATCGTCCAGTTGCTTTAACGTCTTGTATTTAAAAAGTTTTCGAGCCAATTCTCAATAGAAAAATTTAAAGGCATCTTTCCTATCACAACCTTCTTTCTGATCGTCAGTATGGGTTTCATCAGGGACGCTCCACTGGCGATCTTCTCACCTACCTTTCAGACTCCCGGTCATCCTCCTTTCGGGACTTTGGCGAAAGCTTTGCCATTGCACTTGACATCTCAAAGGCTTTCAATTGAGTCTGTCATAAATCTTGAATTTCCAAACTGCCCTCTTACGGTTTATATCCTTCTATCTGTGCCTTCATTGCTAGCTTCGTTTCTGGTTGTTCTACAGCCGCTGTTGTAGACAACCATCGTTCTTCTCCTAGATCTATCAACAGTGGTGTTCCTCAGGGCTCTTTCCTATCACCAACTCTCTTCCTTTTATTCATCAATGACCTTCTAAACTGTACATCTAACCCTATCCACTCATACGCTGATGACTCCACTCTTCACCTTTCCATTCAGTTCCCGCTACGTCCATCTCAGCAGTTACTTCAACAAACAAGGGATGAGGCTATGGCACATCTAATGTCTGATTTGGCTCGTATCTCTGACTGGGGTAAAAATAATATTGTTGTTTTTAATGCATCTAAGACTCAGTTCTTACACCTATCAACCCATCAAAATCTTCCACAGGTATACCCACTGATGTTTAATGATATTTAGCTTAATCCTGCATCATCCTTGAAGATGCTTGGGTTTCATTTACTCAGGACTTATCTTGGAAAGATTATATTACATCTCTTGTAAAATCTGCTTCCAAGAGTTTGGGTGTGCTAAGCCAACTCCATTCTTTCTTTACCCCTGCACAATTGTTGACTCTGTACAGGGGTTTCATCCACCCCTGTGTGGAGTACAACTCTCAATGTATGGGGAGGCTCCCCACATACAGCTCTTCTCAATAGGGTGGAGTCAAAGGCTTTTCGTCTCATTAACTCTCCTCCTCTTACTGATTCCCTTCAATCTCTGTCTCTTCGCCGTACTGTTGCATCTTTATCTCTTTTCTATCACTACTTTAATGGTCACTGCTCCTCTGAACTGTCTGCATGCATTCCTCCACCTCTACGACGGGCACGTAGCACCCGTCTGGCAGCAAACTCTCATCCCTTTTCTGTCCAACTCTCTAATGCAAGAGTTAACCATTACTCCCAGTCCTTCATTTATGAAATGGGTCAACTCTAGAACCGTTTCCCTCTGTCTGTATTTCCTGCTGCCTATGATCTCCAGTCTTTCAAACGCAGTGTGTCCAGGCATCTCGAAATGAATGGATCTTGAATTTGGCTCTCTCTTGTATTTTGTTTTTCTCTTGGAGGGAACTGTTATTGCGGGCTCATGGCCTTTGGTTTCTTCTTCCTCGCATTAAAAAAAAAATGCATAACACCAAGAAAAATATTTTGCATGCTTTTGCTTAGTTTTTTTATTTTTATTTCTTGACAGCTACACAGCTATGAGGGAAGGGGAAGGGGGAAGGGAGGGTGGGGAGGGGAGAAGTGTTGGGGGGAAGGGGGGTTGAGAGTGAGTGAGGAACACCGACATAATTATTGCATGCTATTGTTCAAAAAAATTTGAGCTGGAATATTCTGAACGGGGGAAGGGGGAGGAGAGGAAGAAGAGGGGCGGGGGGTGATAAGAGTAGGTGAGGCAGGTCATGGGAGGGGAGGAACGAAGGACGAATGGGGTGGGAGCTCATAGAAAACGGGAGTCGTGTCGCCAGGAAAGGTAACTTTTTCAACATTGACGGGCTATAGCTCATGACGACTTTGTCTAAAATGCTCTGGGTTTGGCATAAGGTATGTATATTCAAGCTCTAAAACTTGGGCGTAACATTTTTTACCTCTGCAAAAGTTGAAAAATCAGCTCCACATATGTACAGATTTTCATGCTAGTTCAGTCAAATTGCATACCCTAGGGGTTAAAGGAAGCCAGGCGTTAAACCTGAAAGGGTTATGTTTCCTCTCTTAGTTCGAGAACTTCCCTCACTCAGATATGGGTAAGGACAATTTCAGGAAAATTTGCCATTCTCCCCACTCCTGTTTTATTTGCAGCAGGTGGAACTGTGGCTGATCCTTTCACTGTTGCAGAGTTGCCTGTTGATCATTTTGCCAGTGTGTCATGGAAGGATGCAATCGCCTTCGGTTTGCCACCATTGCTGCCAAGAGTCTCGTGGTCTCAGTTTTGCCTTTTCTCGGGGAGAGCCTTATAATGTCCCCTTTTCCATTTCTGAACTCCAGGCAGCTCTGTTGCCGTGCCATGTTTCTTCTGGTTGTGATGATATTCCTTATGCTTTTCTACACCACCTCTCTGATGAGCCCCTTTCGTTTTTGCTTTCATTATTTAATAAGATCTGGTGTTCTGGTGAGTTTCCATCTTTTTGGGGTGCTGCTGTAGTTATCCCCATCTCCAAGCCAGGTAAGGACCACCTACAGGCAACAAATTATTGACCAATTTCTCTGACTTCTTGCGTATGTAAGGTTCTTAAGAAGATGATCAGTGTTAGGCTTGTGTGGTTTTTGGAGAGAGGTGACTTCTTATCCCCTGTCCACTAAGGTTTTCATAATCTGCGATCAACCTCGATGCATCATTATCCTTGGAATCTTCTGTGTGTGAGGCATTCTCAACTAACCAACACCATCTTTAATAAGACGGCGAGACACGGTATAGACGGCGATATCTTCACGGTATAGACGGCGATATCTTAAAATGGATAGAATCCTGGCTGAAAGGACGAAAGCAGAGAGTATTAATAAATGGAACTAAGTCGGACTGGGGATTAGTAAGCAGCGGTGTACCACAGGGTTCAGTACTCGGTCCCTTATTATTTATGATATATATAAATGATCTAAACTTAGGAGTCAATAGCAGCATCAGCAAATTTGCCGACGATACAAAAATAGGGCGTATCATTAACTCGACTGACGATTGCCATAACTTACAAAAAGACCTCGATACATTGTCCAACTGGTCTAAAACTTGGCAAATGGAATTTAACGTTGAAAAATGTAAAGTACTTAACGTAGGCAAGACCATTGGAGATACTAAATACAGCTTAGATAACAAAGAAATTAGCAAATCGGAATGCGAGAGAGATCTAGGAGTTATGATTAGTAACGACCTTAAACCAAGGCAACAGTGTATTAATGCGAGAAATAAAGCAAATAGGGTCCTAGGATTCATTTCGAGAAGCGTGAGCAATAGATCATCTAAAGTAATACTGAAACTTTATCTAGCATTAGTAAGGCCACATTTAGACTACGCAGTACAATTTTGGTGTCCTTACTATAGAATGGATATTAATTCGTTAGAAAATGTACAGAGAAGAATGACAAAAATGATACATGACGTCCGGAACCTGTCATATGAAGACGGACTGAAAAGACTAAGTCTGCATTCGCTAGAGAGGCGTAGAGTAAGGGGAGACTTAATTGAGGTGTTTAAGTGGATGAAGGGTATAAATAAGGGAGATATCAACAAGGTACTTAAAGTGAGCATACAGGATAGAACTAGAAATAATGGTTTCAAACTAGAAAAATTCCGTTTCAGTAAGGAAATAGGTAGAAAATGGTTTGGTAATAGAGTAGTAGACGAATGGAATAAGCTACCTAGTAAAGTAGTTGCTGCCTCTTCCATTGAGAGTTTCAAGCATAGGCTAGATAAGCATATGACTAATAAGGGGTGGATATAGAAAAAAGAAAATCTTATAACCAATACTAATTCATAATTTTTCCTTTTCAGGTTACACTGTGATAGTCTCTATTCTCCTTTCACGCTTTCCTGTAAAATGTCCACGCCAGTTTTTCTATACGGCGTGGTGTTCTTTCTGACTTTTTCCTGCCGGCTTCGGCTGGAGAGTTTGGAGGGCGGGGGAGAGCCTTCTTCTTTGCTGTCCTTGTCTCTTTCTAGTAGTTCAGTTACTCTTCTGGGAGCTGCCTAGCATGGGCCAACCGGCCTACTGCAGTTATCCTCTCTTCTTATGTTCTTATGTTCTTATGTCATGGTCTTCTTTGATCTGGAGAAGGCATATGACACTGCCTGGCATCGTGGCATTTTACTTTGTTTTCTTGAGCTTGGTCTTCGTGAGCGCTTGCCTATTTTTATTCATCAGTTTTTATCTAACAGTTTTTTAAGGGTCCGAGTGGGAGGAGTGCTTTCTAATGCCTGTGCACTTGAAGATGGTGTACCACAAAGGTGTACCATCAGTGTTACTGTCTTTGCTGTGGCCATCAACAGTGTACTCAATGTGCATCCTGATGTTGTACGAGGCTCACTCTATGGAGGTCACCTCTCAATTTCCTTCACTGCATGTAGAATGTCTCTGATAGAGGAAAAGTTGCCACTGGCTTTTCATAGAATTTCTGAGTGTGCTGAGTCTCATGACTTTCATTTTTCTTTGACAAAGACAGTGGCTATGCATTTTTGTTGTCTTCGGGGGGTTCACCAAATCAATGACTTGTGGCTCTTCTACACCAAGACCACTTCTACTGTGCACCCAGATTACTTCTACACCCAGACCACTTCTACACCCTGACCACTTCTACACCAAGACCACTTCTACACCAAGACCACTTCTACACCAAGACCACTTCTACACCAGGACCACTTCTACACCAAGACCACTTCTACACCAAGGACACTTCTAAGTTTATTCACTTTTATAAGTAAAAGGCTCTACAATCAGCTTATCTTTCCTGTTCAGCATTTTGAATTAACTTTATTCCTGGGTCACTTTGTATTATACTTGTATTACTCATACTAATAAAGGATTATAGTGACCAGGAAAACGACATGGAGGGAAGATGTTATTGATGTCTGGGCATAATGCTTCCAGGAGTCTACTCTACCCAATAGAATACATGTGAGGTTGCTAAGACTAAAATGTATTTCGCGGTAAAGACGTATAAAATTTGTAGGTTAAAAAAGTTATTGGAACATAAAATTTAGAATGTCAATGAATATTTGAAGGAAGACACACACACACACACACACACACACACACACACACACACACACACACACACACACACACACACACAAGGCTCTGTCCCACGGAGGGCAACAATTTGTAATGTAATGTAGGGGTTATATGGAAGAACGACCGGTCACACTCAGCTAACTGATTAAGAACCTCTGCTTCTGCGAGGCACACAGGATTATCTTCACACTTCCAAATCACACCTTGGCGTGCCGGCGGAAATTTTAGCAACTCGGCAAGATACGTCAGTCTGGAAAATAAAAGAACCTTGAAAGTCTAAATTCTATGCAGGTTTTTTAGTGGCAGCCAGAGCAAATCATTAAAAGAGGTAGTACGGGTTCTCGAACGGGCGACAAAAATGAGTCTGGAGGAGTTATGTACAGTTTTCGTTAAGTGTTATTCATGAGGGACTCTCCAATTATATATATATATATATATATATATATATATATATATATATATATATATATATATATATATATATATATATATATATATATATATTAATCGGGAGTTACAGACTAAACAAAATAGTCATCGTGCTGGCGTCGTTAAAGGTATGGTAATGGGGATATCAGAATCTTCTCCATATCAATTACGGGGCTCTCCTATGGTGCATGCATTTATTTTTAATCCGGCAATAGACTACAAAAGTAAATCATCGCACTGAAGTTATCGATGGGGTGATCGGGGTGTCAGAATCCTCTCCACAACAAAAACCATTCCTCCCAGAATAAGGCCGGACAGCAGCAGCAGTAGAGGGCCCTGGATGTGGGTAAACGTTAGGCTCATAATCTTTGCATTCTGGCTGTCTGCATTTGTCTTTTCTTCTTGCTGAACATTAATTTTTTCTCGCTGTTTCATACGGCGTTTTCGAGTAGCAGCCGCGAGAGATTCCTTTTTCCACTGCTCGTACAAACCAGCCTGAGAACAAAATAAAACTATTAATTTCGATGCCATTAATTGATTAAAATTAATATACACACAAAATGTGTTCATTATGTAGATACAATAATTTTAACCAACGTGCAACCAGAGCTGATGTGAACCCTGTTGAGCTTTTATAAATAATCATTCATTGAATCATCATCCAATCCTACAATGACCCATGAGCAGCGTAGGAGCCCGGGGCTAGGCAAGTTGGTCCTGACATTTAAGATGAGAGTGACCAGTCTCACTCAGGAGTGGCATTACGAGAGCAATAAACCTCAACCACCTCTTGGATATAAGCCTTCACTGGCTCAATCCGATTGGAGCGCCGTAATTATCCACTAAACCACCAGGAGCCAGAATTTGGTCATATGGTTACCACCCGGCGTAGGAAAATGGTTTCCTGGTGTACAGGATACCATTTGGCTTGTCACTCAGTGTAGAGTCACCCGCAGGCAGAAGGAAGAGGAAAGAATGAAGGAAAGACAGACGAGGGGGTGTAAAGTCGCCCGTTGGCAGAAGGTCGAGGAAAGAATGGGGCAAAGAAAGACAGAAGAGGATAGAAAGAAAGATGGAGGAGACGAAAGGGCAGGCACAGAAGAGCAACACTACATCGAGTGAGTGGATGGTGAGCGCCCCCACCTACCACACACAAAAAAAAAAATAATAATAATAATAATATTATTATTATTATTATTATTATTATTATTATTATCATCATAAATGAAATGTTGAGAGACAGCACAACCAGTATGGTGTGTACTTAAGATTATTTTAAATTTTGGTCAGCTAAAAGGTAGTGTATGTAAACTGGCTATAATGGAACAGTAGAGTGCACAATACTGTGTGCACCAATAACAGTGCATGTTGATGAAAATGCTAAAGTGATTTGAAATGTCAACTGCTTAGACGAGGGAATTTTAACAGACTTAATTTAAAGAAGATAGTTTATTTATTTATTTATTTTTTTTAAACACCACACCACAATATGCAAGCTTCATATATTTTGGCGTGTGCTCCGTAACCGTTAATACTGTGTGCTGAACATCAAGAGCATTTCAATGATGGTAGCAAGTGTAACTATACATTGTGTTATAGGAAAACACATTCCACGACGTGTCATACATATCACTGTAGACCACACAATACATAATTTGTGCCTGTTAAGTTACTATATTGTGAATTTTCATGCAAGATACTTTAAAACCATTAAGGAAATGGATTTAAGATAACACTGTAGGTAAGTTAATATATTTTAACTGTATTTACAAACAATACCGAAATCCAAACAATACACCAATACACACATCTTAGTATTTGGTAGTGGGTAGGGTGGACAGGGTAATGGGTAGGGTGGACAGGGTAATGGGTAGGGTGGACAGGGTAATGGGTAGGGTGGACAGGGTAATGGGTAGGGTGGACAGGGTAGTGGGTAGGGTGGACACGGTAGTGGGTAGGGTGGACAGGGTAATGGGTGGGGTGGACAGGGTAATGGGTAGTGTGGACAGGGTAATGGGTAGGGTGGACAGGGTAGTGGGTAGGGTGGACAGGGTAATGGGCGGGGTGGACAGGGTAATAGGTAGTGTGGACAGGGTAATGGGTAGGGTGGACAGGGTAATGGGTAGGGTGGACACGGTAATGGGTAGGGTGGACAGGGTAAGCAATAATTCGTATCAGAAATAAATAAAATAAATCAATAAATAAAATGGAATAAAATGGCACCGTAATCTGGAGAAGCCGTGAGGGAACATGGTCACCACACAGCCGAGCCGCAGTTTATATTTCCAAGGATGAATGTTGAGGAAAGATATGAAGAGGGAGAGTTTAGGTGGTGTGGGCATGCCAAGATATATTATCATTATCGCCACCATTATTATTGTCCTCCTCCTCCTCCTTATCATCATCATCATCGTTATCCTCAACATTATTATCCTCCTCCACTTCATCATCATAACCATCATCATCAAGATCATCATCATCATCCTCCCTCTCATCATCGTCGTCATCGCCATCATTATTATCCTCCTCATCATCATCATCATCCTTATTATTCTCGTCATCATCATTACTATCCTCATCATCATCATCATGAACATCAACGTCATCATCATCATTATCCTCCTCCTTCTCCTCATCATAATTATGGTCATGTGGAGACGATGGTGGAAAGGGTACATGTGGGTGAGTTGGATGGTGGAAGGAGACGTGGTGAGCAAATAATTAAAATATATTTATGTAAGTGTGAGGATGGGAGGAGGAGAGGTTGACCAAGATGGTGAAATATTTGAGTCAGAGAGAGTGGGGTGTATGTTGCGGGGACAGGTGCGAAATGGAAGAGGGGAGGGCGACAGGGAGACGATTTGCTTGTGGTCACCCTTTACGGGATCGAGGTGTCTGGCTATATTGACAAATATATAAAGGAAGGAGTTGATAGGATGAGAGGGGAAGAAGCAAGGAGGAAGGGAAGGAATGAAGGAAGGATGGAGGAGAAGGAGTGGAGAAAAGAGAGAGGGTAGAGGGGGAGGAAAAGTCGGGAGAGGAGAGAAAGAAAAGAGGGGATGGAAGGAGAGAGGAGGGAGGGAAGAAACAGAGAGGGAGAGAGGAGAGAGGGAGGGAAGGGTGGAAGAAACAGAGAGGGAGAGAAAAGGAGAGAAAAAAATGATGAGCCGTATTCTATTTGCAAAAGAGGAGATGACGGGAGAGGAAGGAACTGAACTTTATTTGGATAGTTTTCTTTATTATGGTGTTTTCGCTCTCTCTCTCTCTCTCTCTCTCTCCATGGTGGGTAGAGGGGTGGGGAAATGAATTTTTTTTTTTTTTAATTGAAGTTTAGTATTAACGCAAAATTTTAAACTGCACTCAGGTGACGACTCTGACACTATCCCTGATCACTCTTCCATTGCAACTCTTGAGCTTTAACAGACCCCTGGTGAGTATCCTCCTCTGCCGCAGCATTCAACTGGGACTGGGAGGCATTAGCATCGAATGGGTGTGGCTCCAGGGTTGAGGGCAGATGAAACCGTGCTGGCACCATATGCCAAATATCTAGTTCTGAAACCCCCCGTGGAAGGGTCAGTGCTAGATATTGATGTTTTTGAGTTACACAGTGTCAGCTTGTGGAAGGGAGCCTAAGATCTCTTCCCAGGGCAGTGGGAGCATACTTATTGACATGACATCCCCTGAAGAGAGCTCTTACATACTAGCTCTGACCTGTCTCTGATGCAGCCATTTCCTGTGTTCCTCACTGCAGTTTTAACCAATGTAAGGATGTCAGATTTTTGCGTGACCTCCTCCGATACTCAAAGCATGGCTGTTGGAGGAACTGCTGTTGTCTGGTGTGGTGAAGGTTGAGCACATTCAGAAGAAAATTAGTGGAATTTTGACCCCGACCCCTACCATGTTTTTGACACTTGACAAATTAACTTTGCTTACATCTGTTAAACTGGTATGGCTATCACTTCCTGTGTTGTAGTACGTGCCAACTGCTTTCACTGCCAGGGGTATGGCATGTTAGCCAATTTTGCCACCATGCACAGGCTGGCTTTCCTTGTGGCTGTATCTCTTGTGGTGGACCAATTCATACCAGTGACTGTCCTGGATCCCCTTAAATGCTATCGCTATGGGGTTTCTAATGCTGTATCTTCTAAAAACTGTCCTCACTACTGCCTGGAAATAGAAGAATTTGTCAGTTCAAATACTTGAGAAGGTTTCATTTCCTGAGGCTAAGAAGAGAGACCAGACTTGCTTCGTCCAGCCCGGGGTAACTTATGCTGCTATCATTGCTGGAATGTCAGTTTATCTCCCTGTACTTCAGAGACTGTATCGACCGATTCCAGTGGCCACACTATCACCTAGAAGTTTGCTGGATGCTGTCCCCATGGTTTGTACTGTTTGTGAGATTGATGTTCACCCAACCACTACTCCGATTGTTTCTGCCCCCACTTTGGTGGCTGGCAGTTAGCGCACTTCCATGATGGTGGTAGATGTACATGTTGACATGACTTCTTCTGCCTTGTCCAGTATCCCCGAGACTCCATCTGTTTCCGGCAAACATCATCATGGTTCTTCAGACTCCTTTGAGCCTGAAGACTGGCCATCTAAGGTCTCTGTTGTTGAACCTTGTGATGACCTCTCCCTAGTTCCCTCAGCCCTGGAGGCTGAGGGGGTCAAGCTAGGTGGAAGCTGCAGCTGATGGTTCGGTCTCCATTGTTGAACCTTGTGTCCACCTCTTTCCTGTTCCCTCTGCCTCGGAGGCTGAGCAGTCTAGCCAGGTGCAGTATACAGCTGATGGTTCGCCTGTGGTCACGTCCCCACCTGGGGATAGTGTTGGACAGATCGTTGGTGTTTCAGTTCTGAAACATACAATGTCATCCCCACAGGTTTCTCATCCTGTGGAGACTCCTTCCGCTTATAGGGCTTCTGCTGTTGGCACTGGCAATCCGACATCATCCAGAGCGGCCTCCAAGCCACTCTCCAAGCCAAGTGTTAATCCACCTCAGAGGAGGAGTGTTGTAAAACTTTCCTCTTCCTCTTCCTCACGTTTGCCCATGGATGTTCGACCTAGGGTGTGGGTTCCTGGTGCTGGGCAGTCTCTTCCCAAGGGCCTACCTAAGCATCAATCCAAACCCACTCGCTAGTCAGGTGTACAATTCCACACTTAGTGTCGTCCATCCATTACAGGTTCTATCATCCAGCGGAATTGTTGGGGATTACATGCTAGCTATGAGGAACTGTGTCATCTTGTTTCTCAGTTTACTCCTCTGTGCATGTGCATCCAGGACACCATGGTAGGTGGTGCTGTTCCTTCTAGTCGTGCTGGCTACCATGCCTTTTATTCTGATCCTGTTCCAGGCCAAGGTCGTCACGGAGGTGCTGCTATCTTCCTTTGCCAAGATATTCCATACTGTCATCTAGACATCTCCACTCCTATGAAGGCTGTTGCAGTCACGATGTTTTTGCACCGGCAGTATACAGTTTGCAGCCTATCTTCTCCCTAGTTCCGCTGTTGAAAGGGCAGGTCTGGAGGGCCTTATTAATGGCCTTCCTTCTCCCTTTCTGTTACTAAATGGTTATCATCCACTACGGGGTAACAGTGAGGCCAACCCTTGGAGTATTATGCTAGCCTGTTTAGTGGACGGTGAGGGATTGGGCACTTTAAACTACAATAAGATTACTTATTTTCATAGCCAGACTGGAACTTTTACTGCTGTTGATTTGACCTTATGCTCAGCTGATGCTGTTTAAGAATTAATCTGGGATGTGTAGCCAGACCTGTATGGCAGCCACCATTTCCTGTTACTCATAACTGCTAGTGGTGCCAGACCCGTATGGCAGCCACCATCTTCCGTTACTCTTAACTGCTAGTGTAGGTGAACCTCAGCCTCATCTTCCTTGCTGGCTTCTGGATAAGGCTGACTGGCCCTTTTTCAGGGAATTAAGTTTCATTGTCTTTTCTGTCAGTGAGTTTGGCTGTCTTACTGAGGCAGTGTCATATTTCAATGACTTGTTGCACTCAGCAGCCCTATTATCTATTCCAAGAATGAGGGGTCAGTTTCCTAAACATCTGGTTCCTTGGTGGAACTCTGTGTGCAGTTCTGCAGTGAGAGCCAAACAAGTCGCTTTCTTTCGACTTCATTGCCACCACGGGGATCCTCAGTATTTGATGCCCTATCAGAGGGCACGAGCTCATGCGAGGCAGGTATTAACATGCCAAAGACGTACATGAACGTTAGCCCTCTAATTCATGGACAATGCCAGCAAAGTACATGTACATTTGTGATTTGATATATTTGCCAAAATTCGAAAATTCAAACTACGTGCCAAAAAATCAGCTGGGATATTCCTGCACCTCTCTAGGCCTTCCTATATCATCTACATACCCAACAAGAGTATCCTTGGCTCAAATAGCATGGTTGCCAGTGAAGAAAATGCACAGCTTCTGCCTCATCTCACTCTGTGGTGGAGAAGTCTACAGGTATTACTCTGAAGTTTTCAGCCGCCTGCTCAGGGAGAATGGACCTAAATAGCTTCTGTGAGGACTTTTATGGTTGTTCTCCATGTGTGCTCATAATTTCTAACCTATCTAGCAAAGAAAGGTCGAAAATTCGAAAATTGGCTGGCACCATGGCTCCATGAGGGTTCAAAGTCTGCTGGCACGTCGCAGGTTAACCTTTCTGGTGCTAATCGGGTTGATCAGTCATTTTTCAGGATTACGTAAGATCTCCAATGTGATCGACCGAGCGGCTTGAGGGATAAATGAGGACAACATGCTCCGCCCTGACTGTGATGTATATCCCTTCCAACCAATCAGAACTAAGTGCTGAATTGGCAGGAAGGAGAATCCAGATCTATATCAACGGTGGGGGAGGGGGGGCTCTCCCACGGCCCTATCACGTCCCCCCTCTACCCCACTACCTTTGTTCCCTCTCATCCTCCCTCACCTCTAACTGCCTCCTGCTCCCTCCCTCCCCCTCACCCCCATCTTCCATCACTCTGCCGTGGTTCCCCCCTTTCTCCCTGGGGAGGGTTATATCCCCCCTACCCACCCCTCACACCCTTGTGCTCCCTGTCTGCCTGTCCTCTTTGTCTGATGACTGTCTGTCTCCCACCTCTGGACCCCCATACAACCCCCCCAGGCCTCTCCCCACCCAACTCCTATCCCCCACTCCCAGTAAAGGAGAGAGGTGAGGGGGAGTGGGTATTGGAGTGCATGCCCCTCCTTCCACCCCTCTCCTGGTGATGACTCAAGGTGCCTGGAACCACTGTCTGACTCTCTTCGTCTTCATTTCTGCAACATTCGCGGCCTTTCCTCTGACTTTCGCTCTGTTGAGCACCACCTCTCCTCCTATAAACCTCACCTTCTTTTTCTAACTGAGACTCAGCTGTCTGAGGCAAGACAGCAAACCCTTTTCTGTATCCTCCTACTTTCTCTATACCCAATTCAAAGCCAAAGGTGGCTGTTGTGTATATATACGCAACGACTTATCTTGCTCTCGCTTTCCTGAACTCGATTCTGAATTCTCTACACGCTGGCTTTGGCTTTCCTGTCATTCTCTGACAAAATATATCTGTGCTGTTTACTTATCCCCTAATTCTACTGACTATCAAAAATTCTTCAACTATGTTACTTCTATGATGGAACACATTCTATCTATTTCTCCTTTCTCTGAAATCTCCATTCTAGGAGATTTCAATGTTCACCACCACCTTTGGCTCTCCTCTCCTTTCACTGATCCACCTGGTGAACAAGCCTACATCTTTTCTATCCTTAATGACCTAGAGCAGCTTGTACAGCACCCTACCCGTATCCCAGACCGCCTTGGAGAGAGCTCCAGCATACTTGACCTCTTCCTTACAACTAATCATTCTGCTTACACTGTTAATCTTTTCTCTTCGTTGGGCTCCTCCGATCACAGTGTTATCACTTTAACCCGCGTCATCCCGGCGACGTGAATTAACGCGGCAACATTGCAAGGTCCCTAATTTGCAAAATTTTCAATTTTTGCGAGTGATTTCGCGAGTGACTTTTGGCATGTATACACGGGACACCTTCCTCTATTCCTCTACAAGATGCCAAGCAGGAACAATGCCTTACACCGCATAATCTCTCCCCCCCCCTGCACGCCATTGTCTCGGCAATTCACCTCTTACTAGTGACCTGGCCAATAAAGACATTCAGGGCCAGAGTGATTCCCCAATCGGTGACAATGTGGAGGACAAAGTTCACACAGCATTAGGGGAAGAAACGGTCAAAAATGATGATCAAGTAATGTGGGAAAAAAAGGTCATGAATGGTGATGAGTTAGTGAGTGAAACAATGCTTATAATGCCTATATTAATGTTTGAAAACCAATATACTCTTGTACTACATATAAATTCGTACCAAGTAAATAAATAAATACTGTTTATGAGTGGATAAAATAGTTACCCTCCCATAGAACTCGTTTTCTTTTATGCCAGCCTGTTAAAAAACCCAGTCAGGTAAAGAAGTACTTGTACCTAAATCGCGTATTTTAAACCTCAGGTGAGCGATTTCTCTATGAATTTTCGATGTTTCTCACCAAAAGCGGATGTTTGAGCCAAAAAAAAAAAAAGGTCCAAAAACGTCGGGATGGGGCAGGTTTTAAACTGTCCTATCACTCCAATACGGCCTGTGGACCCCCAGGGAAACGTCGTCTGTGGCATTTTGGAGCCGCGGATTGGGAGGCCCTCAGGCAGTACTTCTTTGATTTTCCCTGGAATGATTATTGCTTCCATGGCCTGGAGCCATCTGAATGTCCCTTGTGCATTACGGAGGTTATTCTCTCATGCACGGAAGCATACATTCCTTTCTCATATCCTTTGACTAACGCAAGAAAACCTTGGTTAATCACGCTCGTTCTAATGCTGTCCACAACAAGGAGAGGGCCTACAAAAGGTACCGGAGTCAACCCACCTTTGAATCACATCATCTTTACGTTTCTGCCCGGAATCGTGCTAAGTCTGTTCTTCGCTCTGCTAAAAATAATTTCATCCATACTAAATACTCTCAACTCTCCAACTCGAATTCTTCCCACTCCTTCTGGCACCTTGCCAGAAACCTTTCTAACAACTTTGCCTCATTATCCTTCCCTTCTCTTTTCTACTCTGATGGTTCTGTAGCTATTTCTTCTACTGATAAAGCAGATCTCTTTGCACAGACTTTCTCCTCCAATTCCACCTTATTCGATTCCGGTGCTGTTCCTCCATCACTTCCCGCCTCTGACTTCCTCATGGCTGACATTGAAACTTGTTCAGTTGGTTTATTTTCTGCCATCACTGGCCTCAGTACTGACAAAGCATATGGGCCTGATGGAGTCCCTCCTGTTGTTCTCAAGAACTGTGCTTCTGTGCTTACACCCTGCCTAGGCAAACTCTTTCGCCTTTATCTGTCAACTTGTACCTTTCCTTCTTGCTGGAAGTTTGCTCTCATTCAGCCAGTCCCAAAGATGGGTGACCACTCCCAACCCTCCAACTATCGTCCAGTTGCTTTAACGTCTTGTATTTAAAAAGTTTTCGAGCCAATTCTCAATAGAAAAATTTAAAGGCATCTTTCCTATCACAACCTTCTTTCTGATCGTCAGTATGGGTTTCATCAGGGACGCTCCACTGGCGATCTTCTCACCTACCTTTCAGACTCCCGGTCATCCTCCTTTCGGGACTTTGGCGAAAGCTTTGCCATTGCACTTGACATCTCAAAGGCTTTTTTCAATTGAGTCTGTCATAAATCTTGAATTTCCAAACTGCCCTCTTACGGTTTATATCCTTCTATCTGTGCCTTCATTGCTAGCTTCGTTTCTGGTTGTTCTACAGCCGCTGTTGTAGACAACCATCGTTCTTCTCCTAGATCTATCAACAGTGGTGTTCCTCAGGGCTCTCTCCTATCACCAACTCTCTTCCTTTTATTCATCAATGACCTTCTAAACTGTACATCTAACCCTATCCACTCATACGCTGATGACTCCACTCTTCACCTTTCCATTCAGTTCCCGCTACGTCCATCTCAGCAGTTACTTCAACAAACAAGGGATGAGGCTATGGCACATCTAATGTCTGATTTGGCTCGTATCTCTGACTGGGGTAAAAATAATATTGTTGTTTTTAATGCATCTAAGACTCAGTTCTTACACCTATCAACCCATCAAAATCTTCCACAGGTATACCCACTGATGTTTAATGATATTTAGCTTAATCACTGCATCATCCTTGAAGATGCTTGGGTTTCATTTACTCAGGACTTATCTTGGAAAGATTATATTACATCTCTTGTAAAATCTGCTTCCAAGAGTTTGGGTGTGCTAAGCCAACTCCATTCTTTCTTTACCCCTGCACAATTGTTGACTCTGTACAGGGGTTTCATCCACCCTGTGTGGAGTACAACTCTCAATGTATGGGGAGGCTCCCCACATACAGCTCTTCTCAATAGGGTGGAGTCAAAGGCTTTTCGTCTCATTAACTCTCCTCCTCTTACTGATTCCCTTCAATCTCTGTCTCTTCGCCGTACTGTTGCATCTTTATCTCTTTTCTATCACTACTTTAATGGTCACTGCTCCTCTGAATTGTCTGCCTGCATTCCTCCACCTCTACGACAGGCGCGTAACACCCGTCTGGCAGCAAACTCTCATCCCTTTTCTGTCCAACTCTCTAATGCAAGAGTTAACCATTACTCCCAGTCCTTCATTTATGAAATGGGTCAACTCTAGAACCGTTTCCCTCTGTCTGTATTTCCTGCTGCCTATGATCTCCAGTCTTTCAAACGCAGTGTGTCCAGGCATCTCGAAATGAATGGATCTTGAATTTGGCTCTCTCTTGTATTTTGTTTTTTCTCTTGGAGGGAACAGTTATTGCGGGCTCATGGCCTTTGGTTCCTTCTTCCTCGCATTAAAAAAAAAAATGCATAACACCAAGAAAAATATTTTGCATGCTTTTGCTTAGTTTTTTTATTTTTATTTCTTGACAGCTACACAGCTATGAGGGAAGGGGAAGGGGGAAGGGAGGGTGGGGAGGGGAGAAGTGTTGGGGGGAAGGGGGGTTGAGAGTGAGTGAGGAACACCGACATAATTATTGCATGCTATTGTTCAAAAAAAATTTGAGCTGGAATATTCTGAAAGGGGGAAGGGGGAGGAGAGGAAGAAGAGGGGCGGGGGGTGATAAGAGTAGGTGAGGCAGGTCATGGGAGGGGAGGAACGAAGGACGAATGGGGTGGGAGCTCATAGAAAACGGGAGTCGTGTCGCCAGGAAAGGTAACTTTTTCAACATTGACGGGCTATAGCTCATGACGACTTTGTCTAAAATGCTCTGGGTTTGGCATAAGGTATGTATATTCAAGCTCTAAAACTTGGGCGTAACATTTTTTACCTCTGCAAAAGTTGAAAAATCAGCTCCACATATGTACAGATTTTCATGCTAGTTCAGTCAAATTGCATACCCTAGGGGTTAAAGGAAGCCAGGCGTTAAACCTGAAAGGGTTATGTTTCCTCTCTCAGTTCGAGAACTTCCCTCACTCAGATATGGGTAAGGACAATTTCAGGAAAATTTGCCATTCTCCCCACTCCTGTTTTATTTGCAGCAGGTGGAACTGTGGCTGATCCTTTCACTGTTGCAGAGTTGCCTGTTGATCATTTTGCCAGTGTGTCATGGAAGGATGCAATCGCCTTCGGTTTGCCACCATTGCTGCCAAGAGTCTCGTGGTCTCAGTTTTGCCTTTTCTGGGGGGGGGAGAGCCTTATAATGTCCCCTTTTCCATTTCTGAACTCCAGGCAGCTCTGTTGCAGTGCCATGTTTCTTCTTGATGTGATGATATTCCTTATGCTTTTCTACACCACCTCTCTGATGAGTCCCTTTCGTTTTTGCTTTCATTATTTAATAAGATCTGGTGTTCTGGTGAGTTTCCATCTTTTTGGGGTGCTGCTGTAGTTATCCCCATCTCCAAGCCAGGTAAGGACCACCTACAGGCAACAAATTATTGACCAATTTCTCTGACTTCTTGCGTATGTAAGGTTCTTAAGAAGATGATCAGTGTTAGGCTTGTGTGGTTTTTGGAGAGAGGTGACTTCTTATCCCCTGTCCACTAAGGTTTTCATAATCTGCGATCAACCTCGATGCATCATTATCCTTGGAATCTTCTGTGTGTGAGGCATTCTCAACTAACCAACACCATCTTTAATAAGACGGCGAGACACGGTATAGACGGCGATATCTTCACGGTATAGAAGGCGATATCTTAAAATGGATAGAATCCTGGCTGAAAGGACGAAAGCAGAGAGTATTAATAAATGGAACTAAGTCGGACTGGGGATTAGTAAGCAGCGGTGTACCACAGGGTTCAGTACTCGGTCCCTTATTATTTATCATATATATAAATGATCTAGACTTAGGAGTCAATAGCAGCATCAGCAAATTTGCCGACGATACAAAAATAGGGCGTATCATTAACTCGACTGACGATTGCCATAACTTACAAAAAGACCTCGATACATTGTCCAACTGGTCTAAAACTTGGCAAATGGAATTTAACGTTGAAAAATGTAAAGTACTTAACGTAGGCAAGACCATTGGAGATACTAAATACAGCTTAGATAACAAAGAAATTAGCAAATCGGAATGCGAGAGAGATCTAGGAGTTATGATTAGTAACGACCTTAAACCAAGGCAACAGTGTATTAATGCGAGAAATAAAGCAAATAGGGTCCTAGGATTCATTTCGAGAAGCGTGAGCAATAGATCATCTAAAGTAATACTGAAACTTTATCTAGCATTAGTAAGGCCACATTTAGACTACGCAGTGCAATTTTGGTGTCCTTACTATAGAATGGATATTAATTCGTTAGAAAATGTACAGAGAAGAATGACAAAAATGATACATGACGTCCGGAACCTGTCATATGAAGACGGACTGAAAAGACTAAGTCTGCATTCGCTAGAGAGGCGTAGAGTAAAGGGAGACTTAATTGAGGTGTTTAAGTGGATGAAGGGTATAAATAAGGGAGATATCAACAAGGTACTTAAAGTGATCATACAGGATAGAACTAGAAATAATGGTTTCAAACTAGAAAAATTCCGTTTCAGTAAGGAAATAGGCAGAAATTGGTTTGGTAATAGAGTAGTAGACGAATGGAATAAGCTACCTAGTAAAGTAGTTGCTGCCTCTTCCATTGAGAGTTTCAAGCATAGGCTAGATAAGCATATGACTAATAAGGGGTGGATATAGAAAAAAGAAAATCTTATAACCAATACTAATTCATAATTTTTCCTTTTCAGGTTACACTGTGATAGTCTCTATTCTCCTTTCACGCTTTCCTGTAAAATGTCCACGCCAGTTTTTCTATACGGCGTGGTGTTCTTTCTTACTTTTTCCTGCCGGCTTCTGCTGGAGAGTTTGGAGGGCGGGGGAGAGCCTTCTTCTTTGCTGTCCTTGTCTCTTTCTAGTAGTTCAGTTACTCTTCTGGGAGCTGCCTAGCATGGGCCAACCGGCCTACTGCTGTTATCCTCTCTTCTTATGTTCTTATGTCATGGTCTTCTTTGATCTGGAGAAGGCATATGACACTGCCTGGCATCGTGGCATTTTACTTTGTTTTCTTGAGCTTGGTCTTCGTGAGCGCTTGCCTATTTTTATTCATCAGTTTTTATCTAACCGTTTTTTAAGGGTCCGAGTGGGAGGAGTGCTTTCTAATGCCTGTGAACTTGAAGATGGTGTACCACAAGGGTGTATCATCAGTGTTACTGTCTTTGCTGTGGCCATCAACAGTGTACTCAATGTGCATCCTGATATTGTACGAGGCTCACTCTATGGAGGTCACCTCTCAATTTCCTTCACTGCATGTAGAATGTCGCTGACAGAGGGAAAGTTGCCACTGGCTATTAATAGAATTTCTGAGTGTGCTGAGTCTCATGACTTTCATTTTTCTTTGACAAAGACAGTGGCTATGCATTTTTGTTGTCTTCGGGGGGTTCACCAAATCAATGACTTGTGGCTCTTCTACACCAAGACCACTTCTACTGTGCACCCAGATTACTTCTACACCCAGACCACTTCTACACCCTGACCATTTCTACACCAAGACCACTTCTACACCAAGACCACTTCTACACCAAGGACACTTCTAAGTTTATTCACTTTTATAAGTAAAAGGCTCTACAATCAGCTTATCTTTCCTGTTCAGCATTTTGAATTAACTTTATTCCTGGGTCACTTTGTATTATACTTGTATTACTCATACTAATAAAGGATTATAGTGACCAGGAAAACGTCATGGAGGGAAGATGTTATTGATGTCTGGGCATAATGCTTCCAGGAGTCTACTCTACCCAATAAGATACATGTCAGGTTGCTAAGACTAAAATGTACTCCGCGGTAAAGATGTATAAAATTTGTAGGTTAAAAAAGTTATTGGAACATAAAATATTTGAAGGAAGACACACACACACACACACACACACACACACACACACACACACACACACACACACACACACACACACACACACAAGGCTCTGTCCCACGGAGGGCAACAATTTGTAATGTAATGTAGGGGTTATATGGAAGAACGACCGGTCACACTCAGCTAACTGATTAAGAACCTCTGCTTCTGCGAGGCACACAGGATTATCTTCACACTACCAAATCACACCTTGGCGTGCCGGCGGAAATTTTAGCAACTCGGCAAGATACGTCAGTCTGGAAAATAAAAGAACCTTGAAAGTCTAAATTCTATGCAGGTTTTTTAGTGGCAGCCAGAGCAAATCATTAAAAGAGGTAGTACGGGTTCTCGAACGGACAACAAAAATGAGTCTGGAGGAGTTATGTACAGTTTTCGTTAAGTGATATTCATGAGGGACTCTCCAATGATATATATATATTTTTTAATCGGGAGTTACAAACTAAACAAAATAGTCATCGTGCTGGCGTCGTTAAAGGTATGGTAATGGGGATATCAGAATCTTCTCCATATCAATTACGGGGCTCTCCTATGGTGCATGCATTTATTTTTAATCCGGCAATAGACTACAAAAGTAAATCATCGCACTGAAGTTATCGATGGGGTGATCGGGGTGTCAGAATCCTCTCCACAACAAAAACCATTCCTCCCAGAATAAGGCCGGACAGCAGCAGCAGTAGAGGGCCCTGGATGTGGGTAAACGTTAGGCTCATAATCTTTGCATTCTGGCTGTCTGCATTTGTCTTTTCTTCTTGCTGAACATTAATTTTTTCTCGCTGTTTCATACGGCGTTTTCGAGTAGCAGCCGCGAGAGATTCCTTTTTCCACTGCTCGTACAAACCAGCCTGAGAACAAAATAAAACTATTAATTTCGATGCCATTAATTGATTAAAATTAATATACACACAAAATGTGTTCATTATGTAGATACAATAATTTTAACCAACGTGCAACCAGAGCTGATGTGAACCCTGTTGAGCTTTTATAAATAATCATTCATTGAATCATCATCCAATCCTACAATGACCCATGAGCAGCGTAGGAGCCCGGGGCTAGGCAAGTTGGTCCTGACATTTAAGATGAGAGTGACCAGTCTCACTCAGGAGTGGCATTACGAGAGCAATAAACCTCAACCACCTCTTGGATATAAGCCTTCACTGGCTCAATCCGATTGGAGCGCCGTAATTATCCACTAAACCACCAGGAGCCAGAATTTGGTCATATGGTTACCACCCGGCGTAGTAAATGGTTTCCTGGTGTACAGGATACCATTTGGCTTGTCACTCAGTGTAGAGTCACCCGCAGGCAGAAGGAAGAGGAAAGAATGAAGGAAAGACAGACGAGGGGGTGTAAAGTCGCCCGTTGGCAGAAGGTCGAGGAAAGAATGGGGCAAAGAAAGACAGAAGAGGATAGAAAGAAAGATGGAGGAGACGAAAGGGCAGGCACAGAAGAGCAACACTATATCGAGTGAGTGGATGGTGAGCGCCCCCACCTACCACACAAAAAAAAAAAAAAAAATAATAATAATAATAATAATAATATTATTATTATTATTATTATTATTATTATCATCATAAATGAAATGTTGAGAGACAGCACAACCAGTATGGTGTGTACTTAAGATTATTTTAAATTTTGGTCAGCTAAAAGGTAGTGTATGTAAACTGGCTATAATGGAACAGTAGAGTGCACAATACTGTGTGCACCAATAACAGTGCATGTTGATGAAAATGCTAAAGTGATTTGAAATGTCAACTGCTTAGACGAGGGAATTTTAACAGACTTAATTTAAAGAAGATAGTTTATTTATTTATTTATTTTTTTTATAAATAACAGAACGGAGGAAGGAAAAACAAATGGGTAAAAAAAAAATAATAATCCACACTCCAAATTACTGGTGTCCTCTGTTCATAAAATATCTGTAACAGTTAGACTTGAACAGTTGTGGGTTGAAATTTGGAGGAAAACAACTCTGGGGAAGCGAGTTCCAGAGAGATGCAGTTCGGAGAATGAAAGAATTCTGATAGGCAGAAGTTCTGCAATATGGTTGAGTGACATTCCAGTCATGAGCGCTACCAGATGCCCGTGTAGCACGAGGGAAGGCATGGAGAGGTGGCACCATGAAGCAACTTCGTCTGAGCATTTGCCAAAAAAATATCTGTAAAATAATGCAAGGGAGGCAACATTCCTTCTTACTTGCAGGGGAGGTAGTTTATATGTAATGGCAGGGTTGTTAATGATTCTAACAGCTTTATTCTGAATTTTGTCTAGTTGTCTTAATGCAACCTCTCCACAACCATTCCACAAGGGTGAGCAATATTCAAGCTGAGAGCACACATGACTCTTATAAATTATAGCTAACTGCTCATCGGCGAAGAAGTTACGGACTCTGTACAATAATCCAAGTTTCTTTGAGGCGGTTTTAGCAAGTGATCTGACGTGAGAGGTCCAGCTGAGGGCACTGTTAAGTGAGACACCAAGAATTTCAATACTTTTGGAGATGGGAATATTAGTAGCACTGAAGGTAATGTACGAATCTGGCAATATCTGTCTATTAGTAAACTGTATATATTTAGTTTTACTAGCATTAAAAGAGACAAGGTTGTTTTGTCCCCATTCACTGATTGTAGATAGATCTTGATTTATGGAGATGGCTGTACTGAGTTGAGAGGTAGA
Organism: Coenobita brevimanus; assembly: GCF_032717465.1. Lineage (NCBI taxonomy): Eukaryota > Metazoa > Arthropoda > Malacostraca > Decapoda > Coenobitidae > Coenobita > Coenobita brevimanus. The sequence goes on along the minus strand of NW_027645318.1, from coordinate 9,113 downwards.
GATATTAGACTTTGTAAATGGATGTCTGAGTGTGAATGAACTATGTAGTGTTGAGTCATCTGCATATGAGTGAATGGGAGTGTGAGTGACAGATAAGAGATCATTAATATGAACCAGAAATAGGGTTGGCGCCAGAACTGATCCCTGCAGCACGCCGGCGTTAATTGAGTGGAAATTCGAATATACATCATCTACTTTTACTCTTATTTTCCTGTCACTAAAATATGAAGAAATCAAAGGAACAAAAGACGTTAGTCCATAGCAAGGGAGTTTGGACAGCAGGGAACGGTGCCATACATGTCGAAAGCTTTAGAGATATCAATAGCTACTGCATGAGTTTCTCCAAAAAGATCAATTGATTGATGGATGGTATGAGTTAAGAGATTGAGTATGTCAATGGTGGATCTTTCGTGGCGAAAACCGTATTGTCTATCACTAATTAAGTTGTTGGATTCAAGATGTTTAACAATATGCTTATTAATTAAAGTTTCAAATACTTTACCAAGAGAAGATGTGACAGCTATTGGTCTGTAATTGGAGGGGTCAGACGAACTTCCTTTCTTCGGAACTGGGTGGATATTGGCTTCTTTCCATGAATTTGGGAATAAAGAAGTACGTATGCATAGTCTGAATAATTTAGCTAGGACAGAGGCAAGTTCAGGGGAACACTTTTTCAAAACAATTGGCGGAATTCCATCTGGGCCTGGAGCTTTGTTGGTAGGTAAATTGTCTAGGATGGATTTTACGTATCTTGTCTGTATTTTAAGTGGGGCAATTTCGGGAGAATCAAGTTCCAGTACTGAGACATTCTGGCTGGTATCATCTATGGTAGAGTTTCTGGCAAAGGTACTAGCAAAGATATCTGCTTTCCCATGTGGGTCATTTGTAATATTGCCATCTGAAGATTTTAGTGGGGGAATGGAAGATGACTTGTTAAAGTTATTGAAAGAATTAAGAGTTGACCAGAATATTCTATTGTCATTAGGGTTGTTAAGTAGTTTTGATGCTTGCTTTTGAAGAAAGTTTGATTTAGATAGACTTAATACAGCTTTTGCATGATTTCTAGCAATTTTAAATTGGGAGAAGTGATTCAGATGTTTTTGATTTTAAGTAAGAGTTATATGCTAATGACTTTTGGGCTGTTGCTCTGGCACAATTGCCATCAAACCATTTTGGAGAGTTTGATCTTTTAGTGAATTGTTGACTTGGTATCAACAGAAAAACGGGAATGTTAGACCGAAAAGTAAGTGGAATATAAAATGGGGAAATACAGTACATAAAGGTGGGTTCTGTACTTGGGGGAGGGGGGAGGATAAGACACAGAGATATAGGAGTATAACTTAGAGGCTTGGAGAAGATTTGTAAGGGATCGTCCAGGATGAAGTAGTATGCTGGGGAACATGAGTTTGAAACGGAAATACAGAGATTAATATGTTTAATTCCCTCACTTTGATTATATATTTTCATCAGTATCATGTTCATCATCACCAGCAAGGGCAGCAGCAGTGGCAATACAGATATAAAGTCATCGTCGTGCTCGAAAGATTACTCAGTTACCGATTTATTCTACTTACTTGTGTGACATACCACAGAACACCGTCCACTGCAGCTTTATACGGTGCATCGTGTGGGATGGGCCAGCCGAACAGGAGCTTCAGCATACTCTCCTTGCCGACGTACAGTGGGGAGGTGCCATCAAGGCGCGAGAATTGTTGGGATATGGTCAGATGCAGGTTAAGCTCCAACCCTAAGTGTGCCTGCCGTCTGTCAAGATTATTTGTAACTCCATGAAAACACACAGTACAGGTAATTTCTAAAATGATACATATACTCCTTATTGTTTTTTTTTCCCAAAATAATACTAACAATGAAGAAACATCCCCACATTCACGTCTCTCACAGGGCAATACACCTTGATCAGAACAATATGTTACAAGCTCACCCTTTACATCCATCCATCAGAGGTGTCCTTACGACTGATCGAGTTAACTTAGTTCGGTTTAGATTAGGGCACAACACAGCCCTTCTCAGCTACCACCTTAGATAGGCTAATATGAATTAGGTGGGATCACAGATGACACCTAAAATAGGCCCCCATAATATAACATACATAATGGACCACTGCGTAACACATGCCGTACTAATATGCAGACACAACATCAACGGTGTAGGGAATCTGTGGCACAATTCTATAGGGCCAGTTCCTTTCCTGGTGTTGACGGGTATACTCGATTAAAATGACTGGGTTTCAACAACAACAACAACAACAACAAAATATCACGATCACCACTTCAGGGATGGTGTGAAGGCAAATACATTCGACTATAAATAACAAACCAGACACAGAAAGAGCTGTGAGTTTATGTGCTTACAGTATATGCCACTAATAAAAAGCACATTTCACATAAACTGCATTATGCATGATATGGGAAAAGGTAGGAATAAAAATAGAACGAATGCTGATGCTGAACCCAGACTCTCCTTCATTCATATATTCATTTAAGAATGCAGAATCGGAAGAGAGTTTGTAGGGAGAGCACCATGTCTTGTGTGATTTAGGTAGCCGTAAGGATCAGAGAGCCTGGTTCCGATATCCCAATCCCAATCTAACCTGAGATATTTGGCTTTGGCGATCATGATGATATCTATGAAAACAGCAGTGCCATAAACTGAAGGAAGACGTATTCGTTACTACTGGTTTAACCCACGCACCATGAATTACATTAAATATTTCAATTACCATCATACAATTACAAGCACGCTTATTAATACTGTCAATAATTTTCTTTTATTTGAAAAATTACTCAAGATATTGTCTTCACATCCCATATTGGTGTTGCCAATAAAGGGCAAAATTTAGTTGAGACTTCACTCGGTATCGAGCATCCCAGTCATTTATTCTCATAAACCTAATCCTTCAAAGTCTAATAACTAATGAGCAAATAAAATGTGCTCGAACGTTTCAAGTAGTTGCACTTAGAAGTTATTGCAATGGTAATTAAATTCCCGGACTTATTAACATTGTATTATCAAGACTTGCTCTAAAAATATAACTTAAAGTATTTCATATTTTGTCCTGCATATGAAATGAGTGCATTTCGAAAAGCTGTTAGATTAAAATTGTGCTAATTAGAGAGAGAGAGAGAGAGAGAGAGAGAGAGAGAGAGAGAGAGAGAGAGAGAGAGAGAGAGAGAGAATGTTGAACATTCGTGAGTTAACTAAGGAAAAGATACCTTCATAATAATTCAGTTCTCAGCCATTATGGATGACCTGATGGACAATATGATCATAATTTACCCAAATGGTTACCAGTAACTTTGGCTTCATGAAAATTGAGATTTGTACTATATATTCATTTAACATTTCTTAAAGTTGGCTCTAGACACATGATATATATATATATATATATATATATATATATATATATATATATATATATGCAGAGATTTCACTTCACAGTGAAGATATGTATGCAAACTAACCACAGGAGAATGAAAGGAGCGACAGTGAATACTTTCGTATATTACATCTTCCAGACAGAAAGGTAGAGACAGAAACGTAAAGTGTAGAGGTCTTTTATGCACACCCTCAGCAGGTAGTGGCACACAGAACAATGGATGACCTGAATTTTTACCTCCGGCTTAACTTATGGTTACCTGCAGCAGGGAGTGGAACACAACAAAAGATGACCTGAATCTAAAAATGCACGTGACAAACCAGGAGGGAGTAGGAGGGGAGGAAAGGTGAGAGTGGGAGGGAGGGGGAGAGGGAGGAGGGGAAGGGGGAAGGGGGAAGGGGAGAGGGGAGGGAGGAGGGGATAAATACTGTTGCTTTAACTTAAGACCTAGAGGATTAATGCTTGTGGCGGTTTCCTTGAAGGGAAATCCCTAATAAGCCAGATTGCCAAGAACATTCAAAGAACCCTTGTCCTCCCCTTCCATGAAAATTTTCTTGATGTTTAATTCACATACTGAGGAAACTCAATGTACAAGTAAGTATTCCAAATATGAAAACACCATAAAAAAAAAAAAAAAAAACTCATCAAGAACAGCCCTTTCAGTAATTCAAGGCGTTGTTTACAAAATCCCGTGTAAAAGCTGTAACAAATTTTACATAGGACAATCTGGAAAGATTTGGAAACTAGAATCTCACAACACTTATAAATACAGTGTAAGGACAGCCCAACAGAGTAGTGGTTTATTTCAACACAAAGCATCCAGTGATCACCATAATGTATTGACTGGACAGGCTCCAAGATTACTAGCAAGATCAAAAGCTTAGATGAAAGAAATGTAATAGAATCTTGTCTAATTTCTGGCACATATGAAAAGAATGTAAACATGAGCTAAGGTCATTTTTAAGTGTGATAAATTGTTAACTTTGAATTAATTTTTAAAGCAGTATCCCCCAGACTAACACTGATTGTTCCCTGTCATCTCCTGGTGGTGTAGTCACACCTGTGTGTAGGACACACCAAGCATTAATCCTCTAGGTCTTAAGTTAAGCAGCAGTATTTATCTGCCCTCCCCCTCCCTCCCCCCCCTCTCCCCTTACCTCTTCCCCTCCCCTCCCCTCCCCCTTCCCCCTCCCTTTCCACTCCCCCTTTCCTCCCCCTCCCTACTCCCTCCTCCTTTGTCACGTGCATTTTTAGATTCAAGGTGCATCCTCTGTGTTCCACTCCCTGCTGCAGGTGACCATAAGTTAGTCGCAGAGTAAAAATTCAGGTCACCCATTGTTCTGTGTGCCACTACCTGCTGCAGGTTATTGCATAACAGACCTCTACCCTTTACGTTTCTGTCTCACTCTGAAGATGTAATATATGGAAATACTCACTGTCGCTCCTTTCATTTCTCCTGTGGTTAGTTTCCATATATATATATATATATATATATATCTTAGTGGTAGGTGGGGGGGCTCACCATCCACTCACTCGATGTATTGCTGCTCTCGGGTGTCTGCCCTTTCCTCTCTTCCATCCTTCTTTCCTTCCATCCTCTTCTGTCTTTCTATCTTTCATTCTTTCCTTGTCCTTCTGCCTACGGGTGACTACACTCCCTCTTCTGTCTTTCTTTTCTTCACTTTCCTTTTCCTTTTGTCTGCGGGTGACTCTACACTGAGTGGCAAGCCAAATGGTTTCCTGTACACCAGGAAACCATTTACTACGCTGGGTGGTAACCATACTAACCTTAAATTTTGGCACCTGGTGGTTTAGTTGGTAATTATTGCGCTCCAGTCTCCGGATTGAACAGGTGAAGGTTTATATCCAGGGGTGGTTGGGGTTAATTGCCCATGTAATGCCACTCAGGGATGAGTGAGGCTGGTCACTCTCATCTTAAATGTCGAGACCAATTGCCTAGCCCCGGGCTCCTACGCTCCTCTTGGGGCAACGTAGGATATATATATATATATGTATATATATATATTCGTTCAGCAGAACGTCAGTGCTGTGAGCTAGGATAATGAGGTACAATAAGCAACTTCTACTGTTGAGGAGATATTATAAAATAGAATTCAAGTAAAATGATTCGTATTATTTTTTTGCTATGTTTTACAAAGATACCAGATCAAAAATCTTACTTTCTGATAAGTGCAGCATTGAGTCCTTCCATAATGTCTCCACCCAAGTGCATTAGTCTTCCCAAAGCCTGGAACGTAGTATAGCCAGATCTAGAGAAGAAGGCTTTGTAATATCTTCCATAACATTCCATCGTAATGCTGTGGAGAAATGAGTTAAGTGTTATTAGCAACTGTATTATGCTGTTCGGAACATGTTCTTATAATACGCTTTTCTCTTATCCCCGGTAGGTAAAGTAAGGCAAGTGTGAAACTTTCCAACAGAAGAGTTTGAATATAGCTTTCATTACCCTGAACTAGTAGGAGTGTTTTCCTAGAGCCAAGGTGAAGTTTCTTTAATCCAAACAAACTGCACCGGAAGTCCTCAGGCTCACAAAATATATAACAAAAAATATTCGGGTTAATTTGAGGAAACACGCCATGAATGCGAATTCTGTAAGGATCAGTCACGGAAGGCAAATAGAAAATAAAAACGGTTTAATAGGAAACGAGCTTGCCATACATACTGTAAGTTTAACGTGGAGGGTATTGTCGACTGTTACTAGGATGATTATTCAGTTGCTTTTAATTATGAGAAAATATCATACCTAATGTGTATTTCTGTTTTAAATCTATCATCTGTGCCCATTACTGGGATGTAAAATTCCTAAGTTTTCGTGTTTTGTTAACCTATTATCGTACATTGTTTTGGTACAATAATATTTTTACCAAACACGATTGGGGAATTGTTGAGGATTGCCACCAACAGCTGTATTTAAGACTATCTCAGTTCCAAACCGCTTCCTCACATTTCTTCCACGTATTACACTTTCCCTTCTCTTCATCTTAACTGCATCCCATGCTATCAAGTTAAAACGTCTCCATTTACCCAAAGATCTGTATTTACTTTGCAACCAAACGACGATCCCCGTCATCTTGAGGTAGGCCTTGAAGAATGATTTTTTATTTTTTTCCCCTTCACGATCGTTGCTCTTTACAGAACATGAAGGCTTAACCAAGTAAAACGCTGATGTCGGCGATGTACGAGCGAGGCCATTTAAATCCGAAAGCACTGAAATGTCGCCTTAACCCCGATGATGCCCTAGGAAGTATATTGATGGCCCTTTATCTACCAAGTTTCCATGCCTTTACGACAAACTGGCTTGTTTGTGGTAGCCTCTTTTGAATATTTTCAACATTGTGCACTTTGCGCGTCACGTGCCATGCGTGCACCGCCGAGATGCAATGAAACCCCTCAAAAGTAAATCTTAAAGAATAGAGGCTATCATATGGTGCAAACCACGCAGTGATAGATCCTGTGGTTACTGAGATATGGTCTTCTCAAAAGGGTTACGGTCGGGCCGGGGCGGGTTGGACCGCTCATATATAAGAAAATGCCGCTTTACTTGACGTGAGATTCATGAGGGTTTGCCCTCTCTTGTAAATAATAGTTTACATAAACCTTTAATTAATCTGCCTTTGTGGAGTTATTTCAAGAGGTAACACTTTCTGTAAGCTTGCATGATCCTCCTGAAGGAACTCTGATCGATGATAATAAAATTTAATAGAGTCCACTCCCTGATCCACAAGCAGCTTCTTATGAAGTGATAGCAAATGTTATTACTTCGAGCTTTAGTCCTAATAATTTCTTGCTTTTAATATCACTTGTGCTTTGAGTTAACTAGCTGAAGTAGTACCTGGTAGTAGTAGTCTTTATTATTATGTTGCGGTGTATCTGATGTAACCCCATGTAAAATTGCGTGGTGAGTTACGATTTACCGCCCTTACCTCATCGGACACATAACGGTGAACAAGGACCTCGGTGCAAAGTTAAATGCTGAATGGAACTGAAAATGCACAAAGTCAGTTCAGCACCTACCATTTCTAGGTTTGTTTTTCCACAAAGGCAATATGATCGAACTGAAGATAGACACTGAAGAAAAGAAACACCAAACATATTGCAGGAAGGTGAACATCTGATTTATGTGCTTTTGAATGTTAGGGAACGCGAACAGCCATGTGTTGGGCAGTGTAGTTTTAAAGATTGAGAAATTAAGATTTTTTGAGACATTTATAACGCCCTCAACCAGAAGTAAATCGATAACTCCTCTTATTTTATTCAACCACTTCAACTTAAAATCAAAGTAATTAACCACCCTGTTAGCACAAGAAATAGCTGATCTGATATTCTTATTTGTTAGACAGTACCATATTTAAAAATCAATGTTAAATGCAAGATCATCAACAACACCACTTTTATAAAATCACTGCTCCTAATATTTTCTTATTGCACCCACGATTGTAAAGTTGTAGCGAGTGTTGAGTTTGGCCGGCGTTATAGTTTATTAGTATTTTCTGTCAACTGTTGTTCTTGGCGTTTGAAATATACCTCAGCAATTTTTTATTCGGTTTAATAACAGTTCAAGAGTTAAGGTTCAGCAAGGAATAATAATATTGTTGTAAAAACAGTGAGTCAGAGGTCAAGGTAACAGGGCTAGGTCAAAGTTTGACCTATTAGAATCCAACAGAAACAGCTTTATTAGCTTGTTTTCTGTCCGATTCCAAATCTGATTGAAGGAATGAAGGGGAAGGCAATAAGGAAATGAGTAAGTTTGAGGAACAATCAGTTAAAGGTCAGAGTCCAAAGTGTGTGTGTGTGTGTGTGTGTGTGTGTGTGTGTGTAATTCACCGGGTCGGTCCTTGATCACTTGGTGGTCGTGATCGTGGCTTTTACCCTCCCGGAAGGGAGCTGAGAGCACCATATAGTCCGATCTAAGGGCAAGGCTGTGACCTTCACACACACACGCAGCATCCCCTTGAATCAAGGGGGACAGTAACCACCCACTTCGACAGTGAAAATTTTCGGAACCTGAGCGAGGCGCGAATTCCCGTCCACCAGTTGGCAAGCGAGAGCGTTACCACTGCACCAGCGAGCGGTGTGTGTGTGTGTGTGTGTGTATGTGTGTGTGTGTGTAAAGAAAATAAACAATTTCGATCCAGTTTTCGATACACTGTGGAATGGTTAAGAGTCAAAATAAGTTGTAAAGCAAAGACATTTTACAGCTACTATATTGAAAAAGCTAAGGTCATGGTCTACTAAGTTCAATTAATTTCGAAGTCATCGGAAAAATGAAGATACAGCAAAAATGAGAAAGAGTTGTTTTGGGAGAAGTTGTTGAAAGGTGAAGCTCACAGATTAAAAGATTAATGCTAAGGTCAGATGGGAAGGATCAGCTGAAACAGTTTTGTTTTTAACTGAGACCAAAGCTGATAGAATGGTTATGAATCAGACAAATTTGGAAAGATTCACATTTTGAAGGTAATCAGACGTGAAGGACTAGACAAGGTCACAGCTTGGCCTATGAATTAGTGGGTGAATAAAGTGTAACATTATAAATATTATTTGAGTCAAACTTCGTCAGTGAGTTGCGGATCACCCAGAGAGGTTGACCTATATCCACTGAACGATTAGGCAAAAATCAAGTTAGCATTGCTAATTGTATATTCACTATTTTATAATGGAGTTTAGTTTTAAACTCAAAGAAAACTGAGACAATTTG
>NW_027645317.1:0-4995 GCF_032717465.1 Coenobita brevimanus | reverse complement strand
AGTAGGTGAGGCAGGTCATGGGAGGGGAGGAACGAAGGACGAATGGGGTGGGAGCTCATAGAAAACGGGAGTCGTGTCGCCAGGAAAGGTAACTTTTTCAACATTGACGGGCTATAGCTCATGACGACTTTGTCTAAAATGCTCTGGGTTTGGCATAAGGTATGTATATTCAAGCTCTAAAACTTGGGCGTAACATTTTTTACCTCTGCAAAAGTTGAAAAATCAGCTCCACATATGTACAGATTTTCATGCTAGTTCAGTCAAATTGCATACCCTAGGGGTTAAAGGAAGCCAGGCGTTAAACCTGAAAGGGTTATGTTTCCTCTCTTAGTTCGAGAACTTCCCTCACTCAGATATGGGTAAGGACAATTTCAGGAAAATTTGCCATTCTCCCCACTCCTGTTTTATTTGCAGCAGGTGGAACTGTGGCTGATCCTTTCACTGTTGCAGAGTTGCCTGTTGATCATTTTGCCAGTGTGTCATGGAAGGATGCAATCGCCTTCGGTTTGCCACCATTGCTGCCAAGAGTCTCGTGGTCTCAGTTTTGCCTTTTCTCGGGGGGAGAGCCTTATAATGTCCCCTTTTCCATTTCTGAACTCCAGGCAGCTCTGTTGCCGTGCCATGTTTCTTCTGGTTGTGATGATATTCCTTATGCTTTTCTACACCACCTCTCTGATGAGCCCCTTTCGTTTTTGCTTTCATTATTTAATAAGATCTGGTGTTCTGGTGAGTTTCCATCTTTTTGGGGTGCTGCTGTAGTTATCCCCATCTCCAAGCCAGGTAAGGACCACCTACAGGCAACAAATTATTGACCAATTTCTCTGACTTCTTGCGTATGTAAGGTTCTTAAGAAGATGATCAGTGTTAGGCTTGTGTGGTTTTTGGAGAGAGGTGACTTCTTATCCCCTGTCCACTAAGGTTTTCATAATCTGCGATCAACCTCGATGCATCATTATCCTTGGAATCTTCTGTGTGTGAGGCATTCTCAACTAACCAACACCATCTTTAATAAGACGGCGAGACACGGTATAGACGGCGATATCTTCACGGTATAGACGGCGATATCTTAAAATGGATAGAATCCTGGCTGAAAGGACGAAAGCAGAGAGTATTAATAAATGGAACTAAGTCGGACTGGGGATTAGTAAGCAGCGGTGTACCACAGGGTTCAGTACTCGGTCCCTTATTATTTATGATATATATAAATGATCTAAACTTAGGAGTCAATAGCAGCATCAGCAAATTTGCCGACGATACAAAAATAGGGCGTATCATTAACTCGACTGACGATTGCCATAACTTACAAAAAGACCTCGATACATTGTCCAACTGGTCTAAAACTTGGCAAATGGAATTTAACGTTGAAAAATGTAAAGTACTTAACGTAGGCAAGACCATTGGAGATACTAAATACAGCTTAGATAACAAAGAAATTAGCAAATCGGAATGCGAGAGAGATCTAGGAGTTATGATTAGTAACGACCTTAAACCAAGGCAACAGTGTATTAATGCGAGAAATAAAGCAAATAGGGTCCTAGGATTCATTTCGAGAAGCGTGAGCAATAGATCATCTAAAGTAATACTGAAACTTTATCTAGCATTAGTAAGGCCACATTTAGACTACGCAGTACAATTTTGGTGTCCTTACTATAGAATGGATATTAATTCGTTAGAAAATGTACAGAGAAGAATGACAAAAATGATACATGACGTCCGGAACCTGTCATATGAAGACGGACTGAAAAGACTAAGTCTGCATTCGCTAGAGAGGCGTAGAGTAAGGGAGACTTAATTGAGGTGTTTAAGTGGATGAAGGGTATAAATAAGGGAGATATCAACAAGGTACTTAAAGTGAGCATACAGGATAGAACTAGAAATAATGGTTTCAAACTAGAAAAATTCCGTTTCAGTAAGGAAATAGGTAGAAAATGGTTTGGTAATAGAGTAGTAGACGAATGGAATAAGCTACCTAGTAAAGTAGTTGCTGCCTCTTCCATTGAGAGTTTCAAGCATAGGCTAGATAAGCATATGACTAATAAGGGGTGGATATAGAAAAAAGAAAATCTTATAACCAATACTAATTCATAATTTTTCCTTTTCAGGTTACACTGTGATAGTCTCTATTCTCCTTTCACGCTTTCCTGTAAAATGTCCACGCCAGTTTTTCTATACGGCGTGGTGTTCTTTCTGACTTTTTCCTGCCGGCTTCGGCTGGAGAGTTTGGAGGGCGGGGGAGAGCCTTCTTCTTTGCTGTCCTTGTCTCTTTCTAGTAGTTCAGTTACTCTTCTGGGAGCTGCCTAGCATGGGCCAACCGGCCTACTGCAGTTATCCTCTCTTCTTATGTTCTTATGTTCTTATGTCATGGTCTTCTTTGATCTGGAGAAGGCATATGACACTGCCTGGCATCGTGGCATTTTACTTTGTTTTCTTGAGCTTGGTCTTCGTGAGCGCTTGCCTATTTTTATTCATCAGTTTTTATCTAACAGTTTTTTAAGGGTCCGAGTGGGAGGAGTGCTTTCTAATGCCTGTGCACTTGAAGATGGTGTACCACAAAGGTGTACCATCAGTGTTACTGTCTTTGCTGTGGCCATCAACAGTGTACTCAATGTGCATCCTGATGTTGTACGAGGCTCACTCTATGGAGGTCACCTCTCAATTTCCTTCACTGCATGTAGAATGTCTCTGATAGAGGAAAAGTTGCCACTGGCTTTTCATAGAATTTCTGAGTGTGCTGAGTCTCATGACTTTCATTTTTCTTTGACAAAGACAGTGGCTATGCATTTTTGTTGTCTTCGGGGGGTTCACCAAATCAATGACTTGTGGCTCTTCTACACCAAGACCACTTCTACTGTGCACCCAGATTACTTCTACACCCAGACCACTTCTACACCCTGACCACTTCTACACCAAGACCACTTCTACACCAAGACCACTTCTACACCAAGACCACTTCTACACCAAGACCACTTCTACACCAAGACCACTTCTACACCAAGACCACTTCTACACCAAGGACACTTCTAAGTTTATTCACTTTTATAAGTAAAAGGCTCTACAATCAGCTTATCTTTCCTGTTCAGCATTTTGAATTAACTTTATTCCTGGGTCACTTTGTATTATACTTGTATTACTCATACTAATAAAGGATTATAGTGACCAGGAAAACGACATGGAGGGAAGATGTTATTGATGTCTGGGCATAATGCTTCCAGGAGTCTACTCTACCCAATAGAATACATGTGAGGTTGCTAAGACTAAAATGTATTTCGCGGTAAAGACGTATAAAATTTGTAGGTTAAAAAAGTTATTGGAACATAAAATTTAGAATGTCAATGAATATTTGAAGGAAGACACACACACACACACACACACACACACACACACACACAAGGCTCTGTCCCACGGAGGGCAACAATTTGTAATGTAATGTAGGGGTTATATGGAAGAACGACCGGTCACACTCAGCTAACTGATTAAGAACCTCTGCTTCTGCGAGGCACACAGGATTATCTTCACACTTCCAAATCACACCTTGGCGTGCCGGCGGAAATTTTAGCAACTCGGCAAGATACGTCAGTCTGGAAAATAAAAGAACCTTGAAAGTCTAAATTCTATGCAGGTTTTTTAGTGGCAGCCAGAGCAAATCATTAAAAGAGGTAGTACGGGTTCTCGAACGGGCGACAAAAATGAGTCTGGAGGAGTTATGTACAGTTTTCGTTAAGTGTTATTCATGAGGGACTCTCCAATTATCTATATATATATATATATATATATATATATATATATATATATATATATATATATATATATATATATATATATATATATTAATCGGGAGTTACAGACTAAACAAAATAGTCATCGTGCTGGCGTCGTTAAAGGTATGGTAATGGGGATATCAGAATCTTCTCCATATCAATTACGGGGCTCTCCTATGGTGCATGCATTTATTTTTAATCCGGCAATAGACTACAAAAGTAAATCATCGCACTGAAGTTATCGATGGGGTGATCGGGGTGTCAGAATCCTCTCCACAACAAAAACCATTCCTCCCAGAATAAGGCCGGACAGCAGCAGCAGTAGAGGGCCCTGGATGTGGGTAAACGTTAGGCTCATAATCTTTGCATTCTGGCTGTCTGCATTTGTCTTTTCTTCTTGCTGAACATTAATTTTTTCTCGCTGTTTCATACGGCGTTTTCGAGTAGCAGCCGCGAGAGATTCCTTTTTCCACTGCTCGTACAAACCAGCCTGAGAACAAAATAAAACTATTAATTTCGATGCCATTAATTGATTAAAATTAATATACACACAAAATGTGTTCATTATGTAGATACAATAATTTTAACCAACGTGCAACCAGAGCTGATGTGAACCCTGTTGAGCTTTTATAAATAATCATTCATTGAATCATCATCCAATCCTACAATGACCCATGAGCAGCGTAGGAGCCCGGGGCTAGGCAAGTTGGTCCTGACATTTAAGATGAGAGTGACCAGTCTCACTCAGGAGTGGCATTACGAGAGCAATAAACCTCAACCACCTCTTGGATATAAGCCTTCACTGGCTCAATCCGATTGGAGCGCCGTAATTATCCACTAAACCACCAGGAGCCAGAATTTGGTCATATGGTTACCACCCGGCGTAGGAAAATGGTTTCCTGGTGTACAGGATACCATTTGGCTTGTCACTCAGTGTAGAGTCACCCGCAGGCAGAAGGAAGAGGAAAGAATGAAGGAAAGACAGACGAGGGGGTGTAAAGTCGCCCGTTGGCAGAAGGTCGAGGAAAGAATGGGGCAAAGAAAGACAGAAGAGGATAGAAAGAAAGATGGAGGAGACGAAAGGGCAGGCACAGAAGAGCAACACTACATCGAGTGAGTGGATGGTGAGCGCCCCCACCTACCACACACAAAAAAAAAAATAATAATAATAATAATAATATTATTATTATTATTATTATTATTATTATTATTATTATCATCATAAATGAAATGTTGA
>NW_027645316.1:0-11988 GCF_032717465.1 Coenobita brevimanus | reverse complement strand
CAGATAGGTATGACAGACAGAGCTAAACTAATATCTGCTTTCATAACCCCATTTGGGTTATATCAGTACACTGTAATGCCATTTGGGTTATCTAATGCTCCGGCCACATTCCAGAGGATCATCAACTTCATCACACAGGATTTGGTTGGGACTTCAGCTTATCTGGATGACCTTGTGGTGATGGCTGACCAGTGGGACGAACACCTGACACGTCTCCATGCCCTCTTCAACAAACTAAAAGAAGTAGGATTTACCATCAACTTAGCTAAATCTACTTTTGGAGACTCTACAGTAACATATCTTGGACATGTTGTGGGACAGGGGCAAGTTCTACCGAAGGAGGCCAATGTGGAAGCAGTTCTAGCGTTCCCAACTCCAACCACCAGAAAGGAAGTCATGAGGTTTTTGGGGATGGCCGGTTTCTATCGTCGTTTTTGTAAGAACTTCTCCAGTGTTGCAGCTCCACTGACTGATCTCACCGCACTTCGAACCCCCTTCAAGTGGACCTCTGCCTGCGAGACTGCCTTTCAACGTCTGAAAACTTTTCTTGCCAGCAGACCTGTCCTCAGAACTCCTGACCACTCGCAACCTTTCCATCTTCATATCGATGCTAGTGGAGTTGGGGTTGGTGCTGTTTTGCTGCAAACCAACCCAGTGAGTGGTGTTCTCCATCCTATTGCCTACTATTCGTCGAAGCTGAAAGGACATCAACGGGGCTACTCCACAATTGAGAAAGAGGCTCTAGCTCTCGTGCTAGCAATCAAGAAGTTCGAGTGCTATCTTCGCCACCATCCTCATCCTATTACTGTCTTTACGGACCACAATCCTCTTGTATTTCTCCAGACTATGAAGAATTCCAATCGACGGATTCTACGATGGGCCCTGCTTGTTCAGCCATTTAATCTTCAAGTTCAGCATATAAGGGGTGTTGACAACATTCTCGCGGATACCCTGTCGAGACATCCCATCGAGGCTACAGAGTAATCTACCTCCTTCGTGCTTCCACTGCGTAGGTCTTTGTGGGGGAGGTGTTACGGCTATAATTATTACTCCTCCGCCTCATCCCTCGTGAACTCCCATCTTTTGACTGAAGTCAAGCACTCGTCCACCTCACGCTACCAGCGCTCCATCTGTTGACTGGATTTGATACTACTAGTTTCCCAACATGTCACCTGACTTTCCCTCCCTTTTTCTGTGTGAAGCGAGGTTGCCTGATTATCTGGTTTCCCGCGCAAGTTCAGTTCACACTCATCCTCTGCCCTGGGAATATCTTAGTGAACCACTCCTGACCTTTACCTGGAAGCCTGTGTTATAGGGAACCCATCTTCAACGCCTTCTTTTGCTGTAAACCATGAGTATCAGTTTTCTCCTTGCATTAGTTCATTAATCTTCTGATGGTGAATGGCTTTAGGTATTTATATTGTTTTTTTCTTAGGTTTAGTTAGGTTTAGGGTTGTAATTATTGTATGTTTAGTTTGTTAAATTAAATGAATAATCAACCAAATCATTATCAATCTACTCTGTAGTTTGTCTAGTTGCATAGTGTTCATGATCCTTCTCTTTTCTTATTGCTTTCCATGGGTCTTCATAGGGTAGATACAGTTAAATACTCCCCATGGATCGTAATAAATGGCGACCGTGACAGGACCTATTTCAGCTAGACAGACATTTACAGTAATGGTGTTTTGAGGGGTTGCTGTTGCTTGTTCCCATAGATTTTAAATTTTCCTTGATGTATTTAGCATTTTGGTATTAGTGTGAAACTTGTTTCCATTCGATTTAAAATCCTTGATGCAATAAACATTTTGGTATTTATGTGAACTTGTCAGCACATAGGTTTATAGGTTCAGGAGTCTTCATAGAACTTCTTTCATTTTTAACGAAATACAGGGTCGTTATAAGTTCTATCAAATGTGGGGAATATATCCGGATCGTTTATAATGCCGTATCCCACGCTCCAGTGAGGTCTACATCTGCTAGTTGCGATAGGGCAAGTGGCTAGTTTGATACACTCACTCTTCCAAGTCCCAGATTATTCAAGAATCAAAGTTGTTTTGTCTTATCCTATAATCAGGGGTAATCCGGATCATGCTAAAAGCCGTCATCCTCTGCTCTTAATCATAGACAACGACTTTCGTAAGTTAATATTTTGGTCAAGGCTCTGGAAGTTTCCAGGACTTCAAAGAGTTTTCTTCCTGTAATCTGTGTCTAAAATATAACTTACCATAATTTTCTCATACATTTTAATCATGTTTGACCTTCAAAAATTTGTTGAAAATCCTAGCCATGAGCAATTAAAAGACTTAAAGAAAGATGAGTGGAAAAGCATTGCTACCTACTTCCAAATAGAAATTGAATCTCGTATGACAAAAGAGGTCTTAAAAAATACAATTATAGAGTCTTTAGTTCAAAGGGAAGTCCTGGGGACAGAGGCTATTGATGTTTTGACTCCTATGAGTTATTCCTTTCCTACTAGGGTTGATAATCCTTATTCAACTCATACTAAACAAGGACACAGTGACCCAGTGGAGATGGAAAGATTAAGATTAGAATATCAGCTTAAGATAGAACAATTAGCTCAAGAAGAAAGAATGAGAACAGAACAATTAGCTCAAGAAGAAAGAATGAGAACAGAACAATTAGCTCAAGAAGAAAGAATGAGAACAGAACAATTAGCTCAAGAAAAGATAATGAGAACAGAACAATTAGCTCAAGAAAAGATAATGAGAACAGAACAATTAGCTCAAGAAAAGATAATGAGAACAGAACAATTAGCTCAAGAAGAGAGAGTAAAAATGAAAGAATTACAAATAAGAGAGCTTGAAGCAAATGCAAATTCAAACCTTAGGGAAAAGGAAATTGAATTGAGAGAGAAATTAACTGCGTTTAAACCACACAAGGAAGCTGCTTTATTGCCTCAGTTTGATGAGAATGATGTGGATGGATTTTTAAACACATTTGAGCACATTGCCAAGAAAAATGAGTGGCCTGAACAACACTGGATATCAGTCTTGGTCCCAAAGCTGATCGGAAAAGCTCAGAGAGTTTATAATAGTTTTGATGATAAAAATGATTATAATGGTTTAAAGACTAGTATTCTTCGTGCATATTCAATTTCTCCTGATGGATATCGACAGAAGTTCAGAAAACATGTAAAATCAATTTCTCATACTTATGTGGAGTTTGCAAATGATAAATTAAGACAGTTTAAGAAATGGCTTGAAACAACTAACACCTCAACATTTTCAGACCTGGTTAATCTCATGGTTTTGGAAGAGTGGAAGAGTAAGTTGCCATTCACCATCCTGAAGCATGTGGAGGAGCAAGGACAGAAGGATCTCATGAAAGCAGCGGAGTTGGCTGACGCCTATGATTTATTGATGGGATCTCTAAATAACAGGAGTGGTTCCATCTCGGGTGTTAAGTACTCCTCTGGTGTAAGCTCCGGTATGGTGGGTGGTAAGCAGAGCTCTTCACACTTGATGCCTTGGACTCAAAATATCTCCAATATATCCTGTAGTTATTGCAAAAAGCCAGGTCATTCTATCCAGTCCTGCAAACACCCTAATTGTAAAACTTCAAAAAACATGTTTAACCCCAAAGAAAAATCTCCTCATGAAATTGAAAAGCCAGTAGTGACTTATGATTCAAATAAGCCTCATCAGAATTCCTTCCTTCCTTTTATGTTTCAGGGTACAGTCTCACTGAATAAAGATGATGAGTCATATCCCATTACTATCTTGAGAGATACTGGAGCATCTCAATCAATTTTGGTCAGAAATGCTATTCCTTGTGTATCTAGTGCCTTCACTGGGGAGAAGGTGATTTTGTCTGACCTTTCATCTAATCCCTCCTATCCCTTAGCTGAAGTTTATCTCCAGTGTGACCTTTTATCTGGAAATGTTAAAGTAGCTGTCAGAGAAGACCCTTTGCCAGTCAAGGGATCTCATCTGCTATTGGGAAATGATTTGGCAGGAGAACTCATTGTGCCTATGGTTTCAGTGGTTGAAAACCCTTTAACTGAGAGCCCAACTGAGATTCTAGATACTGTTGCTCCCCACTTATTTCCCTCCTGTGTTGTAACTAGGTCACAGAAGGCTAAAAAGAACAAAATCAATCCATTACCACCACCTGCTCCCAAGGAATATCTGCTGGATCAGACTATCTCAAAAGAAAACCTAATTAAAGCTCAGAAGGCTGATCCATCACTTGCTACCCTGAGACATGCTGCAGTCGAAGGTAAAGACCTAAATACATTGCCTTGTTTTTACTTCCATGATGGCGTTTTGATGAGAGCTTATAGACCACCAGAACTAAAACATCTTGATACCTGGTCAGAAATCCACCAAGTTGTGATTCCCAAATCTGTCAGACAATCCATCCTTAAACTGGCTCATGACGGGATAGCTGGTCACCTAGGGGTCTTAAAAACTTACAGAAAAATCCTACAACATTACTATTGGTCAGGTCTTAGAAAGGATGTTTCTACTTTTATAAAAACTTGTCATGTTTGTCAAGTGGCTGGTAAACCTAATGAACAGCTTAAGTCTGCTCCACTCCATGCAATTCCTGTAGTGACAGCACCTTTTGAAAAGGTAGTTATTGATTGTGTGGGACCTCTACCTAGGACAAAGAAAGGTAACCAGTACTTATTTACTATCATGGATACTGCAACAAGATACCCTGAAGTCTATCCCCTCAGAAATATCACCTCTAAAACTATAATGAAATCCCTGCTTCATTTGTTCACTGCATTTGGCATCCCTAAAGAAATCCAATCGGATCAAGGGACGAATTTTACCAGTAGGCTTTTCAAAAAAGTTATGGAGGAACTAGAGGTTAAACATGTCACTTCCTCGGCTTATCACCCACAATCCCAGGGCTGTTTAGAAAGGTTCCACCAGACCTTTAAATCAATGTTGAAAAAGTATTGCTTGGAAAACCACAAGGAATGGGATGAAGGCATAGACTTTCTTCTTTTGCTATAAGGGAGTGTCCTCGGGAGTCTTTAGGATATTCTCCATTTGAGGTATTATATGGACGACAAATAAGGGGTCCCTTGAAGCTTCTGAAAGATCAGTGGTTTAACAGCACTACTCAAGAAAGTCCATCTGTATCTCACTATATTGATAATTTAAGATCTAGATTATCAGAAGTCAGAACGATTGCTAAAGATACCTTATTAAAGGCTCAGTGTAAAATGGAAAGACTTCAACATCCATCGTCTGTTGGACACAGTTACTCCCCAGGAGACAAGGTCTTGCTCTTTCTTCCCATTCCAGGTAGTCCCCTCAGGAGTAAATTCACTGGCCCATATGTAGTTGCCAAAAAACTATCAAAGTTGAATTATGTAGTACACACCCCAGATAGACGTAAAGACTCTCAACTTGTTCATGTGAATTTAATGAAACCTTATTTTACTAGATGCCCAGAGGAGCACTATGCAGAGAGAAATGAGATGAACCCTGTACTGTTTGTGGTAACGGAGCCAGAGCCAGAGCCAGAGACTTCAGACTTGACAAACCCAGAATTGGACCTACCCCAACCGTCCGGTAACCTACCTAACAGCATGATCATGGAATCTCTGTGATTACCTATCAAGTTTGACCAACATACAAAAGGATGACCTAGAATTGTTATTGAAGTCTTATCCTGAAGTTACTGCTGATTTACCAGGGTTTTGTGGTCTCTTAAAACATGACATACAGTTGGTTAGCGATGCTACTAGTCCAATTAAACAGCCAGCATATCGTCTTAATCCTTTAAAAATGAAAGTAATGAAAAAGGAAGTTGAATTCTTAACTGCTAATCACTTTGCAGAACAAAGTTTTTCTCCTTGGGCTTCCCCATGCCTTTTAGTTCCAAAACCCGATGGAAGCCACAGGTTCTGTACAGACTATCGTAAAGTCAATAAGGTCACTGTCTCTGACTCTTATCCCCTACCACTCATAGAGGACTTAATAGATTGCATAGGAAACTCCGAATTTATTAGCACAATAGATCTCCAAAAAGGCTATTACCAGATAGGTATGACAGACAGAGCTAAACTAATATCTGCTTTCATAACCCCATTTGGGTTATATCAGTACACTGTAATGCCATTTGGGTTATCTAATGCTCCGGCCACATTCCAGAGGATCATCAACTTCATCACACAGGATTTGGTTGGGACTTCAGCTTATCTGGATGACCTTGTGGTGATGGCTGACCAGTGGGACGAACACCTGACACGTCTCCATGCCCTCTTCAACAAACTAAAAGAAGTAGGATTTACCATCAACTTAGCTAAATCTACTTTTGGAGACTCTACAGTAACATATCTTGGACATGTTGTGGGACAGGGGCAAGTTCTACCGAAGGAGGCCAATGTGGAAGCAGTTCTAGCGTTCCCAACTCCAACCACCAGAAAGGAAGTCATGAGGTTTTTGGGGATGGCCGGTTTCTATCGTCGTTTTTGTAAGAACTTCTCCAGTGTTGCAGCTCCACTGACTGATCTCACCGCACTTCGAACCCCCTTCAAGTGGACCTCTGCCTGCGAGACTGCCTTTCAACGTCTGAAAACTTTTCTTGCCAGCAGACCTGTCCTCAGAACTCCTGACCACTCGCAACCTTTCCATCTTCATATCGATGCTAGTGGAGTTGGGGTTGGTGCTGTTTTGCTGCAAACCAACCCAGTGAGTGGTGTTCTCCATCCTATTGCCTACTATTCGTCGAAGCTGAAAGGACATCAACGGGGCTACTCCACAATTGAGAAAGAGGCTCTAGCTCTCGTGCTAGCAATCAAGAAGTTCGAGTGCTATCTTCGCCACCATCCTCATCCTATTACTGTCTTTACGGACCACAATCCTCTTGTATTTCTCCAGACTATGAAGAATTCCAATCGACGGATTCTACGATGGGCCCTGCTTGTTCAGCCATTTAATCTTCAAGTTCAGCATATAAGGGGTGTTGACAACATTCTCGCGGATACCCTGTCGAGACATCCCATCGAGGCTACAGAGTAATCTACCTCCTTCGTGCTTCCACTGCGTAGGTCTTTGTGGGGGAGGTGTTACGGCTATAATTATTACTCCTCCGCCTCATCCCTCGTGAACTCCCATCTTTTGACTGAAGTCAAGCACTCGTCCACCTCACGCTACCAGCGCTCCATCTGTTGACTGGATTTGATACTACTAGTTTCCCAACATGTCACCTGACTTTCCCTCCCTTTTTCTGTGTGAAGCGAGGTTGCCTGATTATCTGGTTTCCCGCGCAAGTTCAGTTCACACTCATCCTCTGCCCTGGGAATATCTTAGTGAACCACTCCTGACCTTTACCTGGAAGCCTGTGTTATAGGGAACCCATCTTCAACGCCTTCTTTTGCTGTAAACCATGAGTATCAGTTTTCTCCTTGCATTAGTTCATTAATCTTCTGATGGTGAATGGCTTTAGGTATTTATATTGTTTTTTTCTTAGGTTTAGTTAGGTTTAGGGTTGTAATTATTGTATGTTTAGTTTGTTAAATTAAATGAATAATCAACCAAATCATTATCAATCTACTCTGTAGTTTGTCTAGTTGCATAGTGTTCATGATCCTTCTCTTTTCTTATTGCTTTCCATGGGTCTTCATAGGGTAGATACAGTTAAATACTCCCCATGGATCGTAATAAATGGCGACCGTGACAGGACCTATTTCAGCTAGACAGACATTTACAGTAATGGTGTTTTGAGGGGTTGCTGTTGCTTGTTCCCATAGATTTTAAATTTTCCTTGATGTATTTAGCATTTTGGTATTAGTGTGAAACTTGTTTCCATTCGATTTAAAATCCTTGATGCAATAAACATTTTGGTATTTATGTGAACTTGTCAGCACATAGGTTTATAGGTTCAGGAGTCTTCATAGAACTTCTTTCATTTTTAACGAAATACAGGGTCGTTATAAGTTCTATCAAATGTGGGGAATATATCCGGATCGTTTATAATGCCGTATCCCACGCTCCAGTGAGGTCTACATCTGCTAGTTGCGATAGGGCAAGTGGCTAGTTTGATACACTCACTCTTCCAAGTCCCAGATTATTCAAGAATCAAAGTTGTTTTGTCTTATCCTATAATCAGGGGTAATCCGGATCATGCTAAAAGCCGTCATCCTCTGCTCTTAATCATAGACAACGACTTTCGTAAGTTAATATTTTGGTCAAGGCTCTGGAAGTTTCCAGGACTTCAAAGAGTTTTCTTCCTGTAATCTGTGTCTAAAATATAACTTACCATAATTTTCTCATACATTTTAATCATGTTTGACCTTCAAAAATTTGTTGAAAATCCTAGCCATGAGCAATTAAAAGACTTAAAGAAAGATGAGTGGAAAAGCATTGCTACCTACTTCCAAATAGAAATTGAATCTCGTATGACAAAAGAGGTCTTAAAAAATACAATTATAGAGTCTTTAGTTCAAAGGGAAGTCCTGGGGACAGAGGCTATTGATGTTTTGACTCCTATGAGTTATTCCTTTCCTACTAGGGTTGATAATCCTTATTCAACTCATACTAAACAAGGACACAGTGACCCAGTGGAGATGGAAAGATTAAGATTAGAATATCAGCTTAAGATAGAACAATTAGCTCAAGAAGAAAGAATGAGAACAGAACAATTAGCTCAAGAAGAAAGAATGAGAACAGAACAATTAGCTCAAGAAGAAAGAATGAGAACAGAACAATTAGCTCAAGAAAAGATAATGAGAACAGAACAATTAGCTCAAGAAAAGATAATGAGAACAGAACAATTAGCTCAAGAAAAGATAATGAGAACAGAACAATTAGCTCAAGAAGAGAGAGTAAAAATGAAAGAATTACAAATAAGAGAGCTTGAAGCAAATGCAAATTCAAACCTTAGGGAAAAGGAAATTGAATTGAGAGAGAAATTAACTGCGTTTAAACCACACAAGGAAGCTGCTTTATTGCCTCAGTTTGATGAGAATGATGTGGATGGATTTTTAAACACATTTGAGCACATTGCCAAGAAAAATGAGTGGCCTGAACAACACTGGATATCAGTCTTGGTCCCAAAGCTGATCGGAAAAGCTCAGAGAGTTTATAATAGTTTTGATGATAAAAATGATTATAATGGTTTAAAGACTAGTATTCTTCGTGCATATTCAATTTCTCCTGATGGATATCGACAGAAGTTCAGAAAACATGTAAAATCAATTTCTCATACTTATGTGGAGTTTGCAAATGATAAATTAAGACAGTTTAAGAAATGGCTTGAAACAACTAACACCTCAACATTTTCAGACCTGGTTAATCTCATGGTTTTGGAAGAGTGGAAGAGTAAGTTGCCATTCACCATCCTGAAGCATGTGGAGGAGCAAGGACAGAAGGATCTCATGAAAGCAGCGGAGTTGGCTGACGCCTATGATTTATTGATGGGATCTCTAAATAACAGGAGTGGTTCCATCTCGGGTGTTAAGTACTCCTCTGGTGTAAGCTCCGGTATGGTGGGTGGTAAGCAGAGCTCTTCACACTTGATGCCTTGGACTCAAAATATCTCCAATATATCCTGTAGTTATTGCAAAAAGCCAGGTCATTCTATCCAGTCCTGCAAACACCCTAATTGTAAAACTTCAAAAAACATGTTTAACCCCAAAGAAAAATCTCCTCATGAAATTGAAAAGCCAGTAGTGACTTATGATTCAAATAAGCCTCATCAGAATTCCTTCCTTCCTTTTATGTTTCAGGGTACAGTCTCACTGAATAAAGATGATGAGTCATATCCCATTACTATCTTGAGAGATACTGGAGCATCTCAATCAATTTTGGTCAGAAATGCTATTCCTTGTGTATCTAGTGCCTTCACTGGGGAGAAGGTGATTTTGTCTGACCTTTCATCTAATCCCTCCTATCCCTTAGCTGAAGTTTATCTCCAGTGTGACCTTTTATCTGGAAATGTTAAAGTAGCTGTCAGAGAAGACCCTTTGCCAGTCAAGGGATCTCATCTGCTATTGGGAAATGATTTGGCAGGAGAACTCATTGTGCCTATGGTTTCAGTGGTTGAAAACCCTTTAACTGAGAGCCCAACTGAGATTCTAGATACTGTTGCTCCCCACTTATTTCCCTCCTGTGTTGTAACTAGGTCACAGAAGGCTAAAAAGAACAAAATCAATCCATTACCACCACCTGCTCCCAAGGAATATCTGCTGGATCAGACTATCTCAAAAGAAAACCTAATTAAAGCTCAGAAGGCTGATCCATCACTTGCTACCCTGAGACATGCTGCAGTCGAAGGTAAAGACCTAAATACATTGCCTTGTTTTTACTTCCATGATGGCGTTTTGATGAGAGCTTATAGACCACCAGAACTAAAACATCTTGATACCTGGTCAGAAATCCACCAAGTTGTGATTCCCAAATCTGTCAGACAATCCATCCTTAAACTGGCTCATGACGGGATAGCTGGTCACCTAGGGGTCTTAAAAACTTACAGAAAAATCCTACAACATTACTATTGGTCAGGTCTTAGAAAGGATGTTTCTACTTTTATAAAAACTTGTCATGTTTGTCAAGTGGCTGGTAAACCTAATGAACAGCTTAAGTCTGCTCCACTCCATGCAATTCCTGTAGTGACAGCACCTTTTGAAAAGGTAGTTATTGATTGTGTGGGACCTCTACCTAGGACAAAGAAAGGTAACCAGTACTTATTTACTATCATGGATACTGCAACAAGATACCCTGAAGTCTATCCCCTCAGAAATATCACCTCTAAAACTATAATGAAATCCCTGCTTCATTTGTTCACTGCATTTGGCATCCCTAAAGAAATCCAATCGGATCAAGGGACGAATTTTACCAGTAGGCTTTTCAAAAAAGTTATGGAGGAACTAGAGGTTAAACATGTCACTTCCTCGGCTTATCACCCACAATCCCAGGGCTGTTTAGAAAGGTTCCACCAGACCTTTAAATCAATGTTGAAAAAGTATTGCTTGGAAAACCACAAGGAATGGGATGAAGGCATAGACTTTCTTCTTTTTGCTATAAGGGAGTGTCCTCAGGAGTCTTTAGGATATTCTCCATTTGAGGTATTATATGGACGACAAATAAGGGGTCCCTTGAAGCTTCTGAAAGATCAGTGGTTTAACAGCACTACTCAAGAAAGTCCATCTGTATCTCACTATATTGATAATTTAAGATCTAGATTATCAGAAGTCAGAACGATTGCTAAAGATACCTTATTAAAGGCTCAGTGTAAAATGGAAAGACTTCAACATCCATCGTCTGTTGGACACAGTTACTCCCAGGAGACAAGGTCTTGCTCTTTCTTCCCATTCCAGGTAGTCCCCTCAGGAGTAAATTCACTGGCCCATATGTAGTTGCCAAAAAACTATCAAAGTTGAATTATGTAGTACACACCCCAGATAGACGTAAAGACTCTCAACTTGTTCATGTGAATTTAATGAAACCTTATTTTACTAGATGCCCAGAGGAGCACTATGCAGAGAGAAATGAGATGAACCCTGTACTGTTTGTGGTAACGGAGCCAGAGCCAGAGCCAGAGACTTCAGACTTGACAAACCCAGAATTGGACCTACCCCAACCGTCCGGTAACCTACCTAACAGCATGATCATGGAATCTCTATGTGATTACCTATCAAGTTTGACCAACATACAAAAGGATGACCTAGAATTGTTATTGAAGTCTTATCCTGAAGTTACTGCTGATTTACCAGGGTTTTGTGGTCTCTTAAAACATGACATACAGTTGGTTAGCGATGCTACTAGTCCAATTAAACAGCCAGCATATCGTCTTAATCCTTTAAAAATGAAAGTAATGAAAAGGAAGTTGAATTCTTAACTGCTAATCACCTTGCAGAACCAAGTTTTTCTCCTTGGGCTTCCCCATGCCTTTTAGTTCCAAAACCCGATGGAAGCCACAGGTTCTGTACAGACTATCGTAAAGTCAATAAGGTCACTGTCTCTGACTCTTATCCCCTACCACTCATAGAGGACTTAATAGATT
>NW_027645315.1:0-1998 GCF_032717465.1 Coenobita brevimanus | reverse complement strand
AGAGCCCAACTGAGATTCTAGATACTGTTGCTCCCCACTTATTTCCCTCCTGTGTTGTAACTAGGTCACAGAAGGCTAAAAAGAACAAAATCAATCCATTACCACCACCTGCTCCCAAGGAATATCTGCTGGATCAGACTATCTCAAAAGAAAACCTAATTAAAGCTCAGAAGGCTGATCCATCACTTGCTACCCTGAGACATGCTGCAGTCGAAGGTAAAGACCTAAATACATTGCCTTGTTTTTACTTCCATGATGGCGTTTTGATGAGAGCTTATAGACCACCAGAACTAAAACATCTTGATACCTGGTCAGAAATCCACCAAGTTGTGATTCC
Source organism: Coenobita brevimanus (assembly GCF_032717465.1). Taxonomy (NCBI): domain Eukaryota; kingdom Metazoa; phylum Arthropoda; class Malacostraca; order Decapoda; family Coenobitidae; genus Coenobita; species Coenobita brevimanus. The sequence goes on along the minus strand of NW_027645315.1, from coordinate 1,661 downwards.
CAAATCTGTCAGACAATCCATCCTTAAACTGGCTCATGACGGGATAGCTGGTCACCTAGGGGTCTTAAAAACTTACAGAAAAATCCTACAACATTACTATTGGTCAGGTCTTAGAAAGGATGTTTCTACTTTTATAAAAACTTGTCATGTTTGTCAAGTGGCTGGTAAACCTAATGAACAGCTTAAGTCTGCTCCACTCCATGCAATTCCTGTAGTGACAGCACCTTTTGAAAAGGTAGTTATTGATTGTGTGGGACCTCTACCTAGGACAAAGAAAGGTAACCAGTACTTATTTACTATCATGGATACTGCAACAAGATACCCTGAAGTCTATCCCCTCAGAAATATCACCTCTAAAACTATAATGAAATCCCTGCTTCATTTGTTCACTGCATTTGGCATCCCTAAAGAAATCCAATCGGATCAAGGGACGAATTTTACCAGTAGGCTTTTCAAAAAAGTTATGGAGGAACTAGAGGTTAAACATGTCACTTCCTCGGCTTATCACCCACAATCCCAGGGCTGTTTAGAAAGGTTCCACCAGACCTTTAAATCAATGTTGAAAAAGTATTGCTTGGAAAACCACAAGGAATGGGATGAAGGCATAGACTTTCTTCTTTTTGCTATAAGGGAGTGTCCTCGGGAGTCTTTAGGATATTCTCCATTTGAGGTATTATATGGACGACAAATAAGGGGTCCCTTGAAGCTTCTGAAAGATCAGTGGTTTAACAGCACTACTCAAGAAAGTCCATCTGTATCTCACTATATTGATAATTTAAGATCTAGATTATCAGAAGTCAGAACGATTGCTAAAGATACCTTATTAAAGGCTCAGTGTAAAATGGAAAGACTTCAACATCCATCGTCTGTTGGACACAGTTACTCCCCAGGAGACAAGGTCTTGCTCTTTCTTCCCATTCCAGGTAGTCCCCTCAGGAGTAAATTCACTGGCCCATATGTAGTTGCCAAAAAACTATCAAAGTTGAATTATGTAGTACACACCCCAGATAGACGTAAAGACTCTCAACTTGTTCATGTGAATTTAATGAAACCTTATTTTACTAGATGCCCAGAGGAGCACTATGCAGAGAGAAATGAGATGAACCCTGTACTGTTTGTGGTAACGGAGCCAGAGCCAGAGCCAGAGACTTCAGACTTGACAAACCCAGAATTGGACCTACCCCAACCGTCCGGTAACCTACCTAACAGCATGATCATGGAATCTCTGTGATTACCTATCAAGTTTGACCAACATACAAAAGGATGACCTAGAATTGTTATTGAAGTCTTATCCTGAAGTTACTGCTGATTTACCAGGGTTTTGTGGTCTCTTAAAACATGACATACAGTTGGTTAGCGATGCTACTAGTCCAATTAAACAGCCAGCATATCGTCTTAATCCTTTAAAAATGAAAGTAATGAAAAAGGAAGTTGAATTCTTAACTGCTAATCACTTTGCAGAACAAAGTTTTTCTCCTTGGGCTTCCCCATGCCTTTTAGTTCCAAAACCCGATGGAAGCCACAGGTTCTGTACAGACTATCGTAAAGTCAATAAGGTCACTGTCTCTGACTCTTATCCCCTACCACTCATAGAGGACTTAATAGATTGCATAGGAAACTCCGAATTTATTAGCACAATAGATCTCCAAAAAGGCTATTAC
>NW_027645314.1:0-2997 GCF_032717465.1 Coenobita brevimanus | reverse complement strand
GCATAGGAAACTCCGAATTTATTAGCACAATAGATCTCCAAAAAGGCTATTACCAGATAGGTATGACAGACAGAGCTAAACTAATATCTGCTTTCATAACCCCATTTGGGTTATATCAGTACACTGTAATGCCATTTGGGTTATCTAATGCTCCGGCCACATTCCAGAGGATCATCAACTTCATCACACAGGATTTGGTTGGGACTTCAGCTTATCTGGATGACCTTGTGGTGATGGCTGACCAGTGGGACGAACACCTGACACGTCTCCATGCCCTCTTCAACAAACTAAAAGAAGTAGGATTTACCATCAACTTAGCTAAATCTACTTTTGGAGACTCTACAGTAACATATCTTGGACATGTTGTGGGACAGGGGCAAGTTCTACCGAAGGAGGCCAATGTGGAAGCAGTTCTAGCGTTCCCAACTCCAACCACCAGAAAGGAAGTCATGAGGTTTTTGGGGATGGCCGGTTTCTATCGTCGTTTTTGTAAGAACTTCTCCAGTGTTGCAGCTCCACTGACTGATCTCACCGCACTTCGAACCCCCTTCAAGTGGACCTCTGCCTGCGAGACTGCCTTTCAACGTCTGAAAACTTTTCTTGCCAGCAGACCTGTCCTCAGAACTCCTGACCACTCGCAACCTTTCCATCTTCATATCGATGCTAGTGGAGTTGGGGTTGGTGCTGTTTTGCTGCAAACCAACCCAGTGAGTGGTGTTCTCCATCCTATTGCCTACTATTCGTCGAAGCTGAAAGGACATCAACGGGGCTACTCCACAATTGAGAAAGAGGCTCTAGCTCTCGTGCTAGCAATCAAGAAGTTCGAGTGCTATCTTCGCCACCATCCTCATCCTATTACTGTCTTTACGGACCACAGACCACAATCCTCTTGTATTTCTCCAGACTATGAAGAATTCCAATCAACGGATTCTACGATGGGCCCTGCTTGTTCAGCCATTTAATCTTCAAGTTCAGCATATAAGGGGTGTTGACAACATTCTCGCGGATACCCTGTCGAGACATCCCATCGAGGCTACAGAGTAATCTACCTCCTTCGTGCTTCCACTGCGTAGGTCTTTGTGGGGGAGGTGTTACGGCTATAATTATTACTCCTCCGCCTCATCCCTCGTGAACTCCCATCTTTTGACTGAAGTCAAGCACTCGTCCACCTCACGCTACCAGCGCTCCATCTGTTGACTGGATTTGATACTACTAGTTTCCCAACATGTCACCTGACTTTCCCTCCCTTTTTCTGTGTGAAGCGAGGTTGCCTGATTATCTGGTTTCCCGCGCAAGTTCAGTTCACACTCATCCTCTGCCCTGGGAATATCTTAGTGAACCACTCCTGACCTTTACCTGGAAGCCTGTGTTATAGGGAACCCATCTTCAACGCCTTCTTTTGCTGTAAACCATGAGTATCAGTTTTCTCCTTGCATTAGTTCATTAATCTTCTGATGGTGAATGGCTTTAGGTATTTATATTGTTTTTTTCTTAGGTTTAGTTAGGTTTAGGGTTGTAATTATTGTATGTTTAGTTTGTTAAATTAAATGAATAATCAACCAAATCATTATCAATCTACCCTGTAGTTTGTCTAGTTGCATAGTGTTCATGATCCTTCTCTTTTCTTATTGCTTTCCATGGGTCTTCATAGGGTAGATACAGTTAAATACTCCCCATGGATCGTAATAATAATAAGAGTTATTTACGAGAACTAGAACTAAATATCTGGATTAAAAATCCACTCGAATTAGTAATAAACGTTCTCTGGGATGTTCCTCTGCTTTCAACGGGGACAACTATTTTAAAAAGGAAAGAGCGCAAATAGGCTACTGCTCTGGGGAAAACTATTTCCCACAGAGTGTGTAATGGCCATTCCTTAATGAAATTAAGTTTATCTGACTAAACTTGGTGGCCCCTTCATTATAACACGTTCACAATGATGACGTGCATTTGTATTTTATTCTTGCCATCTCCAGGCAGCTCAAAACACAGAGCAGGTAGGGATTATACCGTCTTTCGTAGGTGCTTGGAGATGATGCCTGTGCTATGGGAGGAGGAACGTTCATCTTTGTGGTGGCACTGAAATTCCTTAATGAGATTTAATTTTTCGTGGGTTTAGTGTCTTACTTTTACCCCTTTATCTTATGGAATTATCCATTCCTATTCATTATACTGTCGCCTTTTTCACAGTTATTCACCTCACAAGACCCTGGCAGTTTTGCCGCCAGTTTGTATATAAGTTATTCATTTACTCACTCATCCCCATGCGTTTTTTTCCTGTTTAGGAGAAATTTGTTGGGTTCCTCGTAGATGGGTCAGTTATAGCTTTTTCACTGGCCTCTTTACACCAAAGTGGATCCCCTAAGCTGAACAAATTTCCCTGAAGGTATAAAAAAATAAAAACTTCAGTGTATTGAAAAGGTTAAGTTTGTTACTGAAATCAGCTGATGTTAGTTTCTTCTCTAATTTAGGTAAAAGCCTAGTAAAGAAGAGAACACACTCAGTACGCTTACCTGTAAAACTTGTCAGGAAAAAGTGGGAGGAGGAAGGTGAGAACCAGACCACGTGAGGGAGTCCACCAGGCAACCTTCTGTGGAGGTGAGTCTCCTGAGCTGTAGGGCAACTCCACCAACACGCTGCACCTTCAAAAGTAAATACAAATAATTAATTCTTTGACTGTGGTGAGGTTCCGAAAGCTGAACAGAACTTTTTCTTAGCTGGAAGGGGGGAGGGGTTGGAGTGGAGATATATGGGCGGGAGGTGTGAATTGATGGAATGGCAGCCAAATGACAAAGGAAAATATGACGTGGAGGTGATTTGTTTCTGTCCATTCTTTGCGAGATTAAGGTGTCTGGCAATAGAGAGGCACAAGGTGCAAAAATTAATTTCTTATGCTTTAGTGGACATTAATCTTGATGGTTTTTTACGTTTTGGGTGTCTATATGTTTTCCTTGAGTACTGTCAAATCCTCTGACACATTGCAGTTAAAGGGTGAAA
>NW_027645313.1:0-20979 GCF_032717465.1 Coenobita brevimanus | reverse complement strand
TACAGATTTTTGCGTCATATGAGCATAATATTAACATTACAGAGACAGATAAGTGCTAAATTTTGACTTTATATATATATATATATATATATATATATATATATATATATATATATATATATATATATATATATATATATATATATATATATATATATATATATATATATATATATATATATATATATAATCATAGCCACGGAGTTGTTGCTTGGGAAGCGCATTCTTAATAGGAAGAGAATCACCAGGGCTTGTCTATACATTTTTATCATTATTGACTAAAGCCTCGGTACAATACTTGTAGAATCATCAGAGCCTAAAAACAAAAATACAGTAAAGGACTGTACATGTAATATTGCTCCTTGCAATATTGTAGTCTAAAGTAATAAAAACTACATAAATTTCTGCATTAAAGCCTTAAGACGGAAAACCTGAAGATGAAAAATGCAAAATTATTTTGGGTGAAATAAAACTAAAAGATCTAATTAGGATTGTTATGCTAGTATTTACGTAGGTTCTTGATGTTAGAGAATTCTTGCCACACCCTGCAGTGTCTTGGTTTTATTTATTTATTTTTGTTTCATTTTTAATTTTACTTACCAGACCCAACTTGAAATATATTTTATTTGTCCTGATCTTTTGAATTCATTAATTATACTTAGGTTAATTTCACTCCAAATTATTCATTTTGCATTTTTCATCTTAAGTCTGTTATGGAGACCGTTCAACTGACTATAACTAGATGAACTGCCAACTACCATTAACATTTGTTTACGGATTCAGGAGTATAGTGGACAATACCGCAGTATATGAACAATAATATCATTAAATACGTGACTTTCTCGTATTCGCATACTAGTAGCTAGTCACATATGATAATACCCTCTTCAGGGCAGAGTGGCATAAATTCTAGCTACCTTACAGTAAACCAATATATTAAGGTAAGGTGACCTTTCTAAATCCCGACGGCATTTGCATAATAAACAATCCTCCATTAAACACTGAGATAACCCAGCAATTTCGCTGCACATGATGCAGAGCCATCAGCTGTTGTTAAGTACAGAGCCGGCATTTTGAACAGAAGAGTATATTTTAATCATTATCTGGTAATGTTTTTCAACAAGTAATAATAAAACTGATCTACCATCCCAATTCTTGAGATTTTGAGAAATTTCGTAATATGCAGATTACAGGCAGCAAGATATGGAGGTCACGCCACGGTCGGCTGAGCACTGGGTCGGTGGTGCTGGAGGCGGTGGGCAGCCTGCTGGGCCAGGGACTCTATGGCCGGCTCTCGACCAGCCACTCAAACCACACACTAGTCGGCACCTGGCTGCTCTTCGGTGTGGTGGTGGGAACAGCATATCGCAGCAGCCTTATTGCATCTCTTACTCTGCCTAGGCTTCCACCCAGACCAGAGACTGTAGACGAGCTAGTGAAAGCCGTGGATAAGTAAGGCCTGACCTGAAACACAATGAAGTTGAGCTTTCTAGCATACTGAATGTATAAAAATATGTTACTGACACTCTGCTTGGAAATGATTTGAGAAGGCTAGCAGCAGTAAGTGCACAGTGTTGTAAAAATGTGGTGCTGTTCAGAATATTGCATAGAAAATTCTGTTAAAAGTATTGTACAGTTTGACAGAGAAAAATATTCCATTATTTGCAACTTTGGTAGGGAGCAGGATCATTTCCGCGATTCGGTTAATAATAATGACTAAACACACTGGTCTGTCTCATATGTGAATGGGACTGAAAGAAGCCTTGTTGTTTTTAAAGCATCAAACTTCTTACTGCCCTATTTTGCAACTCGAGACAGTCTTTACATAACTATGCCTTTATCTTCAGCAGAACACAACACGTTTGTGTATTCTCTTGATATTTATTTTCTCTAATACCCTCACTGATAACCGCATTACCTCTCTTGCAAAAGGTTAGGAATGCTAAGCCAACTTTGAGCATTCTTAGTTTGATCCATTTGCCGATTTCTTATACGGGCTACGTAATAATAATAATAATAATAATGTCAGTATCAGCATCTAATCCTGTGTTGCCCCCTGATGACCTTTGAAGCCCGGAGCTAGGCAAGTTGGTCATGATATTTAAGACGAAAGTGACCAGCTTCACTCATTCCTGAGTAGCATTGCGTGAACAATAAACCCCAACCATCCCTTGGATGTAAACCTTCACTGGCTCAATCCGGCTGGGGCGCCATAATTACCCACTAAACCACCATGCGCCATAATATGGTTACCACCCAGCGTGGTAAATGGTTTCCTGGTGTAGAGGAAACCATTTGGCTTGTCACTCAGTGTAGCCACCCGTAGACAGAATGAAGAGGAAAGAATGCAGGAAAGAAAGACAGAAGAGGAAGGAAGGAAACAGGGAAGGAAGAGAGGATAGGGCAGTGACCTGAGAGCAGCACTACATCGAGTAAGTGGGTGGTGAGTGCCGCCACCTGCCACTAATAATAATAATAATAATAATAATAATAATAGTAATAGTAAAAATTATAGAAATAATATTATTAGTAACAGCGGTGGTAGTAGTAGCAGTAGTAGTAGTAGAAGCAAGTAGTAGTAATGTAGACGCAGTAGTACCAGCAGTACCCAAGGATTTCCTGCAGTCCACCATCCTTGGCTGGGGGGGATAATGAGGAAGTGCAGAAGGGACGTTAGTAGCCGAGTCTCCTGGTTATATCTGTGTCGTTACGTGAAGGCGTCCGTTCACAGCACCAGTGTTAATTAAGACTATATCTAACCTTTCCAATTCGAAAAATCTCCCCTGAAATAATTACAATCGTCTACTGAGAGAAAAAAATACATATGAAAAGATCAGTGGCCTTACAGTAATAAAGGAGGCCATTGTTTGTTCCACCCAGCCTTACGATGGAACAATGGGGCGTGTATTGGAAAGACTTCTTCTCTACATCCAAGTCACCCGCCTACCGCGCCGTGGGAGAAATGATGCACTTGGGTGGCGAGCTTATGGACGGACTTAATGCTGCTATAGAGAAGAAGTTAGTTCTCTATCTTACTGGTGACTTGTAGCCTTACCAGAGGAGCTCCTATCCATATTTAAGTAGGAAATTTAATAACACAACTTTTTTTGTGTGGCTTATTTAGCGTATATTTTATCATCTTTTTCATTGCTATTGATGTAAACTCTCTCTCTCTCTCTCTCTCTCTCTACTTGCTTGTTTATCTGTCTAAACTCTATAAACTTTGAATTTATATGTTTTCAGTATTTAACAACTACCCTATTATCGTGACAGAAAACAGGCCCACATAGGAGGTGAGATGAATCTGCGTCTAACCGTGTCCAACCAGTTCGCCCGTTTAGATGGCACCTCCCGCTGTACCTGGGTAGGAGAGTATGTATAAGATCCTGTACGGCTGGCCCATCACACACGACGCACCGTACAAGCCTGCAATGGATGGAGTTTTGAGGCACGTAGTACAAGTAAGTCTAAGGCGACTGTGGTGAACTACTTTCCTGAGCTGAATAAAACTGATATGTTGTAGTAAACTTAACACCAAGAACCCTGCAATACCGAGCTCTGTGTGCCGCCTGACAATTGGTATATTCATCTTAGGAAAAATCTGCTCTATTCAAGTGGATAAGGAAGGCTGTATCTAAACCCTCAAGTTTGGAGAAACTCTATCAAGTTGCCTAAACTCATCTCAAGACGATAAGACTATTACATTAAACGTCATCACACTCATGTTCGTAACGCTTGCACAAGAATGACGTCTCCTGAGCTTAACCACATCAAACCGTACAGGAATGCCGGCTGATGCTGGTGAAGAACGTCATATTGCTGATTTAACTATTTGATTTATCTAATTTAATATTTAGAAGCCCCAGTGTCTAGTGGGTTAAAATGGACTAACCGGACTGGGGTGTTTATATCCAGTCGACTGAATTGTGAGCTGCCGGTCACTCCTTTTTGGTCAAGAGAGAGGGTTAACTTTGCGTGATGACACCAATATAACTGGATGTTGGAGCTGTTTGGTTATATAAACCTCGCTCAGCTGCCTCCCTATTCCCCGAAAGGAGAATGGTGACCTGCAGCAGGAGGTCAACATCAGCTTGCAGTCCACTGGGTTCACATGAGCTTGGGGTCACAGAAACTTCTGCAACTAAGTAAAATGTTAACATTATTCCCACAGATGTAACTAACAACTTGTTTTGTTTTTAGGGTGGTTTGTATGAGCAATGGAAAAAGGAGGAAATGGCAGCCGCTGCTAGTGAACACCGCATGAAACAGCGTGAGGAGCTGAGAATTCGTCAGCAGGAAGGAAATATGGAAGAGGAAAGTCAGAACACAAAGTTTAGGAGTCTGACGCTTACTCATGTTCAGGGCCCGCTGCTGCTACTTCTGCTGGGTCTCATTCTGGGAGGAATGGCCTTTATTGTGGAGAAGTTCTTGATACCAGGACAAGTTGACCATTAATCCTATATCAGGCTACCACCAGAGAAGTTTAATTCATGATGAACGGCTTAAGTTTTGCAACTAATAGCTTTTACCCTAAACTTCATAACATTGTTTGAATGGACTGTAAGAAATATGTGCGAAATCGTGCTAAAGGAGGTTTACCCTTTCAATCCGGCATTTTTTTATTCTTGCTCTTTCAAGGTTATTTTATTCAACCTATGAGATTTTTTCATTTTGCTAGGGTCAGATGTAGTTTATATTTACTCCGTCACTTCCAGGAAGGTTTCATTTGAATATTTCATGTGCTAGGCGACACAGTTTAAAAAATGATAACGGGTGTCCAGACTTTCCTGCTATGTTTAAAAAGATAATTATTTCGTGTACATGACTTTACATGATTTGATGCAATAATACAAATATATGTTAAGGAAAATTGCAAGATTTGCTCCTCCTTATGAAAGAAACTGGATCTCAATATGTTGAGCCGTTTATAAGCAGTATATTTTTAGATACAATATATATATATATATATATATATATATATATATATATATATATATATATATATATATATATATATATAGATATATATATATCTGCAGCAGCAGCAGCCGTTTGAGTATCCACTACAGGACCGCCTATCTCGACCGAAGTCGGGACAATACAGCCAATGTATCTCTACCAAGTGGCTTAGGCTGTCTAGTAGAGCTTGTATGTAGGGTGAGAAGTGCTTGTTAGTGTAATTGTAGTGTTGGAGTGGCTTTGGATGTGTGTGTAGTGTGTGAACCAAGTGTAATCGGCCCGCGCAAGCCGACTGGGTGCAAGCATACTTTATAGTAAGCGACACTGGTTCAACCACAGCACTCCTGGTGTCTGCCAATGCAGTAAGTGGCCGGGTGAACACTCCCAAACTTTATTACCCTGGCTGGGCGCGAACCCTGGCTCACCCGTGTACGAAACGCACACTCTGCCACTGTGCCACAGAGGCTCCATACATATATATATTGTTACGGAACAGAGAGAGAGATAATGAACACTTCAAGTGAGAATAGTAAAATCACTACTGTCCCGCAATGTTCCAGGTTCAAAACAAAAGAGTTAGGTAAAATTACAAGTTAAAGTTTAATGCTCAAACTAACAACTAAACATTCAGGACTCATAAGGATAATGTAATGGCAAAACAGGTTACATATATGGTTAACTGCAATAGCCTTTATTAACAAGAATTTAGAAAGAGCAAATTTATCTAAGTCAGCCCTGATAAATGAGAAAACCGGATAATGCTCAGTTAAAGCAAGATATATTATTACAGATGCAAAATATTATTAATAATGGCTGACATCAAAAACTCCACATGAATCACAAAAACCTCACCAGGCCTACGAATTAACACCTTAGGCCATACAGTACAAGAAAAATGGTAACAACACTTATACTCAAATTATACAGCAGCTAGATGGTTGGAGACTTCCTGAGCACTCACAAAGATAATACACTATACAGGGGAGGACAGAGATGTGAACCAAATGAGGAGTAGATCTAAGTGGCAATTAATGCAGAGACTGAGCTCATTATATAGGGGCCAGCAGAGCTTGATACAACTTGTAAGAAGGACGCGCAAATGAAGCCATAGGGGACAAAGAGTTGACAATCCTGCTCTGAACAACAGAAAGAACGACTTACTCTACTATAAGGGGGAGAAGGGGGGAGTGAGGTAGAACACGCAAGCCTGGTCACTATGGAAGGCACGAGGCGAATCGTGATCAAACATGCAGCATACTGTACATTAGAATTATACAAAGGATGATGAAATCATAGACTATGTAACACCTCCCCACAAAGAAAAAGAAATTTACAAAGGAAATTTCTTATTACTCTAAAACAATCTGTCCAAAGTCTAGATAAGCAATCTGCAATAACATTTTCTTTCCCCTTGACATGTTGTATGTCTAATGAATACCCCTGAAGAAGTAGACTCCATCTTGTCAATCTCTGATTTTTATCTTTAAACTTATTAACCCCTTGACCGCGGGGCGTCACTTTCGTGACGCTTGGGAGCAAGGGATCATACCGCGGGGCGTCGCTTTTGTGATTCTGTGTTATTTTGAATTCACCCGGGCTTCCAAGTGGGGGCTTGTATCATCTATCGGTACTGCCAATGTCCAACACTAGTCAGCACTCCTAATCTCATCTGTACTCCCATCCATTGTTGACAATTTAGCCATTTCTCCCCGTTCTTGACTCCCTCCCTACCCCTCCATTACCCTATCCTCTCGCCTGCCCGGCCGTGCTACGCTAAGTAAATCTTCCCTGGAATTTTTCACTGATTTCATCCATTGAAATAAGCCCTATGTCCTATTCTTATACCAAATAATATATACAAGAAAGAAATAAGGTAAGTGAGAGTGCCATACACCTGGAATTGGCTAATTATCACCTGACAACACCTCACGTGCACTCGTTCGCTAATTTTCGCTGTTTTTTTCCCCTTGAAATATGCCCTATAATCTATTTTCGTAATAAATATACATGTAAGGAGGGAAGGGAGAACCCTAAGTGATATTTACATTCACCTGGAACTACCTAATTTATAATGTATTGTCTAGATTTCCTGCCAATCATATCAGTGCTAGACAAAGCTGTTTCAAGATATAACATTGGTAGCTCTGATTATATATCTCCTAAGTAGGCCTCTAATCTATTTTCGTAATAAATATACCTGTAAGGACGGAAGGGAGAACCCTAAATGATATTTACATTCACCTGGAACTACCAAATTTATAATGTATTGTCTAGATTTCCTGCCAATCATATCAGTGCTAAACTTAGCTGTTTCAAGAAGTAATATTGGTAACTCTGAATAACCCCTAAAGCAGGCCTCTAGGCTAGCTGGCCTGGCAACTGCGTTATCAGTGTAGTCTCATCTTCCGAAGTGAGAGGACGTATGTTTCATCTTGCTGACTTCAAGGCCTTTTTTCACCCCCATGCAAATGGCTCTGTGACCTTTACCCCCTACTAAACCTCGTGTGGAAAGAGGTAAAGGGCTGACAATTGATAAAAGAGTGACTACGATCTTTCTATTGAGTAAAACAGTGCAAGTGGAATTGTAAATAATGTGTAAATAATGTGTAAACAGCAAGTGAAAGTAATGAATGTAAATATACGTGAACAATGGAAAATAGTTTTATAAGTTATTTCAAGTGACAGTGCACAACACTGTAAATAAAATAGAAATGTAAATAACGTAAATAAAATAGAGAACGTAAATAGAAATGTAAATGAGTAGTATTATAAGAATACGAGTATATACCCTAGGAGTAATGAAAGTGAAAGTTTCACTCTAGCATGTCTGAATGCTATGAGTTATGAGAGTGAAGATGAAAGTGACATTCACTCTCAATGCCAGTATACAGGACGAGAAAGTGAATGCTACGTATTTTACTGAAAGAAATTGAATCCCTACAGTGACAATAAACTGATACTACAGAAGGAAACTTATGGATAAAGACTGTAGATATATATAAGTGTTATATAGTAATAGAAATATAAAGTGTGAGGGGTTTTATGAATAATAAATGACAGACTACCATGAGCGAACTAGTGCCAGTGCGACGATCAGACGCGCTCGTAATTTCCATTGCTTTCACAGTGTTTTTTTTTTTAGTATGGATCCCAAACTACTTGAAAATTGTAGAATAGTGTTTATAGTGTTTGTATCTGGCTGTGGTAATCATATTACGGGTTGTTGGGAAGTGTAAAGTGGAGACTTTGTTACCCTACTTCAGAGGTCTCCACAAGTCCTACGGTAACCGACGAAGGCTCAACAATCATTCCAGGAGAAAGCTGAAGGTATGTGCCATAAGCATATGTAATTTTATTATTCTAGGACTAATAACTGATTTTTGGCAAATATTTTTTGAGAGTCTGTCGGAGCCCAAATAACCCCGCGGCACACGCAAGTAATTGGTAAACAAGCCCGCGGTGTAGGGGTTAAGGAATTTCAGTGGGTTACGATCGGTATAAATGACTATGGGGTCAAAACCAGAACACAAATAAAATGAAAGATGCTGTAAACCCAAAATCAAGGCCAAAAGCTCTTTCTCAATAGCTGAGTAGTTCTTTTGAGGTGGAGTGAACTTCTTACTGTAATAAGATACAGGATGTTCAATACCCTGATCATCCTCTTGCAGCAAAACAGCCCCAGCTCCTGTATCACTTGCGTCAACAGCCATCTTAAAAGGCTTAGCAAAATTTGAAGTAGCAAGCACTGGCTGACTTAATGGGATAGCTGTAAGTTTACTGAAAGAGGATTCACAGTTATCGGTCCAGACAAATTTAACTCCCTTTTTCAGTAGGTCTGTAAGTGGTGATACAAGAATTGAAAAGTTAGGAACAACTCTCCTGTAATAACCTACCATTCCTAAAAATCTTTGTAGCTCTTTCCTACTTTTAGGTCTGGGAAGATCACTTATAACCTGAACCTTAGCTCCTGGTGGTGCAACGTGTCCATCACCAATTACGTACCCAAGGTAATGAACTTTAGCTTGACCAACTCACACTTTGATAAATTAGCTACAAGATTAGCCTGAACCAAACGCTCAAGAAATTTACTGACATGGCATAGGTGATCTTTCCAGTTGTCACTGGAGATTAATACATCATCAATATAAACAATTTACAACATTCATGAGCTTCTGAAAAGTGGCTGGTGCATTCTTCATACGATATGGCATTACAGAACATGCAAAAGTCTTTCCTAGTGTTACAAAACATGAGATCTCCCTAGCACGTTCAGTCATAGGTACTTGCCAGTATCCCTTTAACAAATCAAACTTACTTATGTACCTAGCCTTTCCGATCTTGTCTATGCAATCTTCCATGCGAGGGAGAGGGTAAGTGTCTGTTTTGGTTATCTGATTAACACGTCTGTAGTCGATGCAAAGCCGCTGTGACCCACCTGGCTTAGGGACTAGAGTGACAGGAGAACTCCACTCGCTCTGACAGGGCTCAATCATCCTGTGGTCTAACAGGTAGCCAAGCTCCTTCTGGATGAGAGGAACTTTCACTGGGTTCACACGGTAAGGAGGCAGTTTAATTGGCTTTGCGTCTCCAACATCGACATCATGCATCAACACAGTGGTTCTTCCTGGAGTGGCACGGAACACTTGCGGGTACTCCTGCAGTAATGCCGAAAACTCCTGCCTTTCCTCGGGAGCTAGATGAGAAAGCTTAGTCTGGAGATCATTCGTGATATCAGGATTCTTCCCCAAACTATCACTCAGGCTCATACTGCATGGGAGAGCTTCACTTGCAGACTCGGGTGGAACAGCTACAGTGCAGACTGGGTTATTTTCGTCCCGCCTGTGATATAACTTTAGCATGTTGATGTGACAAAGTTGCTTGTTCTTTCTACGATCTGGTGTGGCGATGACAGTTGACATCACTGAGTTTCTTCACGAAATAAGGACCACTAAACTTGGCTTGAAGAGGTTGCCCATGCACTGGTAGCAGAATCAAAACCTGATCTCCTGGCTGAAAGTGGTGTAACCTGGACTTCTTATCATACCAAGTCTTCATCTTCTGAGCAGCTCCTAAATTCTCTCTCGCCAGCTGTAAAGCAGTGGACAGCCGTTCTTTGAACTTCATCACATACTCCAGCAGGTTGACATCATCTTCCTCTGACAGCCAGCATTCCTTGAGTAGCTTAAGGGGTCCTCTTACTTCATGGCCAAACAGTAGTTCAAAGGGTGAGAAGCCCAATGATTCATTTGGAGATTCTCTTGCGGCAAATACAACGAATGAAAGACCTTTATCCCAATCTTTCTGATGTTCCAAACAGTATTTCTTGAGCATCGATTTGAGTGTTTGATGATATCTCTCCAACGCTCCTTGGGTCTGGGGATGGTAAGCTGAAGATGTGATCTGGGTGATGCCCAACTCTTTCAGAGACTGCTTGAAAACATTTGACATGAAATTACTTCCCCAGTCTGACTGTACCTCCTTGGGCAGACCAAACTTGGTGAAGAACCCTAGCATTTCCTTAACCACGTTCTTTGCTGAGATATTTCTAAGTGGAATGGCTTCAGGATAACGAGTAGCCATATCAATCAGGGTCAACACATAAGAAAATCCTGAAGAAGTCTTAGGAAGAGGGCCCACAATATCCACCAACACACGGGTGAATGACGCCTCAAAAGGAGGAATGGGAACTAGAGGTGCAACCTTTTTGGTCTGATTACACTTCCCAACAACTTGACAGGTGTGACAAGACTTACAATACCAGGAAACATCTCTGAAGATACCTGGCCAATAGAAGTGTTTCAAAATGCGTGCCACAGTCTTCCTCACTCCAAGGTGTCCTGCCAAACTGGAATCATGAGCCACTCTAATGATATCCTGCCTACAAATACGAGGGATGACAATTTGATGTACAACCTCCCATTCACAGTTGGCTGATGCTGTTGGGGGTCTCCACTTTCTCATAAGTACTCCTGACTTTATATAATAACAAGTAGAAGCACCAGCTGACTCTTCCTAACACTGCAAGCAGAGTTAGCTAGCCCTTTCAACTCAGGGTCAGCAACCTGCAACTCAACCAACTCTTGACGAGACAAATTATCAACACTACGGGGTACTGCCTCATCTGGTGAGTGGTCCAAATTAGCAAGAAAAGTGTCAGCTAGGATAACACCATCATCATCATTATCCTCTAAGTCACCAGTAACTTTAGACTAAGCCCTAGTGACAGCACATGCAGAGAACACATCAGGGACATCAGAATCCTGGGTCGCAGTCACTGGTTCACTAGACAACTGAGGAGCTGGACACATTTGACTTCCACCAATATCATTTCCAAGTAAGAAAGTTACACCTGACATTGGGAGTGTCTCAACCAACCCAACCATAACGGAACCATTAACAAAACCAGGCTCTAAATTCACTCTGCACAGAGGGACAGAGAAGTAATTATTCCCTACACCTTGTAAGATTACAGTTTCATCAGAGGAATTAACATTAGAGCCTAGAACACTGGTCAGCATAAGGGATTGGCAAGCACCTGTATCACGATATATTTTAACTGATTTCCTGTCATTATTGTCCAGAGGACTGACAAAACCATCAGACAGGAAATTAGCACATGAACTCTTCAGAGTGTCACCCACGTTACTGCTCAAAAGGAGCTTCATCATGAGAATTTAATTTACCCCTCGAAGCAGTTTCAGTTAACTCGGTTAAAGAATTCTGGGAACTCTCAAGGGTGGACACTAGACCAATTGACTGAATATTTAAAGACTCCTTTTTGTTCACATCACGCTGTCTCCTGAAACATTTCTCCATAGTATGACCAAGCTTACTACAATAAGTACATTTACTTTTCTGAAATCTAGAGGTGGAGCTGGTATTTACTTCCTGAGAAACCATCTTTATTCTCTTTCCTGTTACCTGTACTCTAAGTAGAGGCAACGTACTTACTCTCAGCTTTCCTTTTTTCTTTAGAATATCTCTTGTGAGTGAGAACATATTCATCAGCTAAAACTGCAGCATCAGACAAATTATCTATTCTTTTCTAATCAAGATATAGGCTTACATCTTTATTAATACACCTTTTGAAGTCCTCCAGCAAAATCATCTGCTTAAATTTATCAAAATCAGAATTTACATTCTTAGAATTTAACCACTGCTCTAACAGATCTTCTTTGATTTTGGATACTCAACATGGGATTGCTTATCTTGCTTGTAAGTTGTCCTAAATTTTACTCTATAGGCTTCAGGAACAGGCTCATAGGCCTTAAGAATCAAGCTCTTAACTACATTATAATTATCACATTGATCCTGAGGCAAAAATGCATAAGTTACTTGAGCTTTACCGGTGAGAACACTCTGTAGGAGTACTGGCCAATACTTTTTGGGCCAATTAAAACCTGTAGCTACCCTCTCAAACAACTGAAAATACTTTGTTAAATCAGATTCATTAAAAGGAGGGACAAGTTTAACATTTTTAGCCACATCAAAATCATCAGAGCTAGATGATCCAGTTCCTCTTTGTTTCATGCGATACTCATGGTCTGCCTGAATCCTAGTAATTTCAATTTGTGACTGTGCCTCCTGAATACGAGCCTGATACTCAGCCTCCTTAGCACGAGCCTCCTGCAGGGCTAGCTGTAACTTTGCTAATTCAATCTGCGTTTGCTCATCCGGAGGAGTTACATTAAACAAGCTTTCATTAATCATGTCAACAATTTGATCTTTAGACTGATGAGAGCGAACAGCAATTCCCAATTGTTGAGCAACAAGCTTAAGTTCATTCTTTGTTCTGTTTTCTACATCACACACTGTTTGCACATTTGACAAAAAATCTTTGGCTTCATCAAGAGTAATAATAGTAGACATCATGAATAAATCACAGTCACAAAATATCAAGCAATATCCTTATGATAATATCCTGAATATCCTGATAAGAGGTCGCCAAATTTATGTTACGGAACAGAGAGAGATAATGAACACTTCAAGTGAGAATACTAAAATCACTACTGTCCTGCAGCGTTCCAGGTTCAAAACAAAAGAGTTAGGTATAATTACAAGTTAAAGTTTAATGCTCAAACTAACAACTAAACATTCAGGACTCATAAGGATAATGTAATGGCAAAATAGATTACATATATGGTTAACTGCAATAGCCTCTATTAACATGAATTTAGCAAGAGCAAATTTATCTAAGTCAGCCCTGATAAATGAGAAAACCGGATAATGCTCAGTTAAAGCAAGATATATTATTACAGATACAAAATATTATTAATAATGGCTGACATCAAAAACTCCACATGAATCACAAAAACCTCACCAGGCCTACGAATTAACACAGGCCATACAGTACAAGAAAAATGGTAACAACACTTATACTCAAATTATACAGCAGCTAGATGGTTGGAGACTTCCTGAGCACTCACAAAGATAATACACTATACAGGGGAGGACAGAGATGTGAACCAAATGAGGAGTAGATCTAAGTGGCAATTAATGCAGAGACTGAGCTCATTATATAGGGGCCAGCAGAGCTTGATACAACTTGTAAGACGGAGGACGCGCAAATGAAGCCATTGGGGACAAAGAGTTGACAATCCTGCTCTGAACAACAGAAAGAACGACTTACTCTACTATAAGGGGAAGAAGGGGGGAGTGAGGTGGAACACGCAGCCTGGTCACTATGGAAGGCACGAGGCGTTTCGTGATCAAACATGCAGCATACTGTATGTTAGAATTATACAAAGGATGATGAAATCATAGGCTATGTAACAATATATATATATATATAGATATATATATATATATATATATATATATATATATTTATATAGATAGATAGATAGATATAGTATATATATATATGTACACCAGAGTATACATAGTTACTTTATACATACTTCATCATCATCATCCGGACCCTCTTTCTCACCCCAGGGCAGAGTCAAGAGTAGCAATATCCAGACAGCCCAAATTTGCCCAGTCCAATGGGCCACGCTTCCATTCACTCACCATTCAAGCCCCTGGAATCCTGGTTCTATCTGATAAGCCCAAAACATTCATCATGTTCTGTAGCTTCACATAAAGGTATTTAGTAGAGGCAATCGGGACGTTGTCACGTTAAAAAGGGGTGTCAGATCCCTGATCATGCGCTTCTTCTCAAAATATTCATCCAGCCAGCTCGATCCCTTGTCAGTCTCCTAGCCTCATCGATTTCCAAACCTTTCTTCCTCACACACTCATCCACCATATCTCTTCACCTTCTCCTTGGCCTACCTCGCCTCCTCCCTCCTTGAAATTTGCTCAGATATACTTTTTCCACCACTCTATTGTTATCCATTCTTTCCAAATGATCATACCATTTCAGTACTCTCTCTTCGATTCTGGTGTCCACAGACTTCCTCACACCACATCTTTCACGAATCACATTATTTCGTACCCTATCCACATACATTTATCAGGAGTCTCAACTCCACTGCTCTCACTCTTGACTTCATTTTCATTCCACACCATAGTCTCACATCCATATGTTAAAGTTGGCACTAACATTCCTTCATGTAAGCCTCGTGCAGCTGCAACACTCAAGACTCTGTTTCTTATCAAGGCCTTCATTGCACCAGCTACTTTTCTTCCTTGTGTCACTCTACTTTCAACTTCTTTTGCACATTTTCCTCTCTTTTCTCTCACTGTACCCAGGTATTTGAACTCTCTCACCAATTCCAGTCTCTCTCCATTCACTGAAACATCACACTGGGAGTCACCTGCTCTCTCATTAACCATCACTTAACTCTTTGCTACATTTACTCTCAAGGCACGACGGTCACAGACATCAGCAAAACTCTCCACTAGTCTGCCAAGTTCTTCACCAGTATTTGCAAGTAGTACTGCATCATCAGCATGTAACAAATTTTAGGTATTCCATCCATCACCATTCATTACCAACGCCATCCCCCTCTCCATTACTCGTGTTTTTACTTCTCTCATCATCCCATTCATATATATATTGAACAACCATGGGGATATCACACAACCTTGTCGCAAGCCCACACTGACCTTGAACCATTAACCTTACACGTGCTTCACTACCATCATAAGAAATCTTGACGGCACCTAGCAGCTCACCATCTACACCGTACTTGCACAAAACCTTCCACAATCCTTCTTTGTCCACTTTGTTGTATGCTTTTTCCACATCCATGAATGCCATAAACACTTTGCGATCCTTTTCACAAGCCTTCTCTGCTATCTGTCTCACTGCAAATATTTGATCCACACATCCTCTGCCTTTCCTGTTCACCTTACACTAGGACTTCTGATATCTCTCTTACTTTCTCTATAATAAGTCTTCCATATGCCTTCTCTACCACATTTAAACTTATGCCGTGATAATTCTTGCACTCACTTCGCTCACCTTTATTTTTGTACAGGGGTATAATCACAGCCTTGTTCCACTCTGCTGACACAGTTTCACTCATCCATGCCTTCTTCCAACATGCACTTATTCCGCTCTTTCCATTACACTTAATCATCTCTGCATTCACCTCATCAGCCCCAGCTGCTTTCCCATTTTTCAGTCATTTCACAGCGCTCTTCACCTGTACGAGGGTCACGTTTCCTGGCCCTGCATTCCTTCTCTGCACACCCCCCAAACCAATCATGTTTACAGTGGCTCTGCTCTTTCTATTCCCATTCATCAGGCTTTGAAAATATTTTTTCCATCTGATCCTTACTTCATCCCCATGGGTTTATAATCTGCCACCTACATCCTTCACACCATCACATTTGTTTCCGCTTTCACCTCTACGTTTCTGCACCTCTTTCCAGAATAACTTCCAATTTTCAGAGTATTTTGCATTCATTTTTCTTCCTAGATCATCATTTACCTCCTCCTTTTTCCTCTTCACTAGTCTCTTTACTTGCTTCTTGCTCTCAATATATTCAGTTCTTATTTCAGTCGAACCCATGTCCTGCATCAACCCTAGCCACTTCTTCCTCTTTTCCTCCACTACTCTCTTAACCTCTTCATCCCACCATGCCGTACCTTTCTTCTTTGTTGTTACTCTTGCCACACCACACACCGCTTTAGCATTTCTAACTAAGCAATCTCTATATGCATTCCATAGGCTGTCCAGATCCATTTCATTCCAATTCACTAATTCTAACTCTTCCCCTACTTTGGTCATGATTTCATCTGTCATTTCTTTGATCCTCAGCTTCTCGACTTTCAGTCTTTCTCCTTGACTGCTCCTCTCTCTCCTGGTACACCTCACTCCTCTCAGTTTGATCTTGCATACTACAATCAAATGATCTGACGGACCTCCACATCGTCCTCTAAGGTCCTCGTATTAGTAACCATTCCCATCATCGACCTCTCTCCAAGCACGTAATCAATCATGCTCCTTTCAACACGATCCCCGTCCCCTCTCTACCATGTATATTTATGTGCATCTTTGAGTTTGAAATACGAGTTACAAACGCACAACCTCCTCTCCTGACACATATCCTTCAGTCACTTCCCACTATCATTTTCTCCTGGCACTCCATTACAACCCATTATGTCATCCTCAGGACTAGTGCCTACTCTTCGCTTCATATCATCCTTTACGATTACCTTATAGCTCCTGGGCATTCCTCCTACTGCTTCATTCAGCTCATCCCAAAACCTCTCTTTCTCTCACTCCTGTCCCCAAAGGGTGCATATGCTGCAGTCCCTGCCACTTTCGCCTTCTCAAACTTGAACTTGACATACATACACCCTGAGCAACATTTAGTAGTCTCTCATTCCACTCTGCCACACCTCAGTCATCAACAATGTAACTCCTTCCTTGCATCTTCCTCGCCCATTTATGCTCGATCTTACACATTTCACACCCTTCTCACTCCTCGACTTCACACCCTTTCATCTTTGTTTCACACAGTGCCATCACAGCATATCTCGCACTCTTGAACACATTCACTACTTCCACCTTCTTACTTTTCTCATTCACACCTCTCACATTCCACATGGCCATACGAATCTGCCCATTAGATTGGAGCCCTGGGCAGGTATTGGGCCCTCCGAGGCTTTCCGAAATAACTGCCATGATTAAGTGATTTTAGGTAGGGGAATCTGGGGGACACATAACCTAGCCAAAAACCCCGGTTATATGGTTACCACCCAACGTTGTAAATGGTTTGCTATGTACAGGAAACCATGTGGCTTGCCACTCAGTGTCGGGACCATAAGGCATCCCTACAGTGAGTGAGTGGATGATGGGCGCCCCTATCCACCATTTATACATTCTGATTAATAAAAAAGAACACAAAATTGTTTAGCCATTTGGTTACGATGATATGATACTTTTTTCCTACAACCTGATAATTCAGTTGCTTGGGATATACCTTTCGTACATGGAGGGTTATCGCTCATGAACACCTTCACTACGATGGGGTTCTGTGAATGATATTTCCTTTTTTTGTTTTACTCAAGACCCAAGAAGAGGTAAATAGGAATACATATGACGGAGGATGTTATGATGTGAGATTCGTGGGATTTGGGACAGAAATATCTGGAGCACAGTCTATGTAATATTACTGAGACTGTGAGCTGGAGTTCTTTCCCTCAAAACTATCCTGCAGATCTGTGGTTCTTGAAAAGGAGAGAGAGAGAGAGAGAGAGAGAGAGAGAGAGAGAGAGAGATCTAAACCCCCCTGAACTAAGTACCACCGCATTGTTACTTGGCACTTAACTAAATTCTACAAGTGTCAAAAGGCGAAAGGATTTTTAAGTGGCAAGAATAACAAGAAGTTAAAAATTCTTAACAAGACCACCCGTCATCTGTAAGCAAGATAGACTATAATAATATTGTTGCATGAAAACTTGACTATCATCTATCCATCCTGGATGACCCCCAGTGCTAGTTGAGTGACATGTAAACTCAAGTTGTGACCCTGAACAACTTTTATTAATAACTTTTCCTTCTACAATCAATACTTTCTGAGATAAGAGTTTTCGACACAGACACACACAGATACATTTGGTACAAAAATAATGACCACCGACTGCGTCTACCTGGCTCAACAAAGCAACTATTCCTTATCTCCAGTAAAACCCACGAACAGGCCTGTCACCTCCCGAGCACCTTGGCTACTGCACAGAGGATATGTGGGGAAATAACGGCCGCCCCGCACAACCGCAAATCAGGACAAGGTCTGGAGCGGCTCAAGACCAATATATGAGCCTTGGGGAGGCCTAACAAGGAGAAACAGCAAGAGACCTCAGGTGACAGGTCACAACCCTCCCACTGTTCTTCCTCACCACAACTCTCACTCTGCATACCATCACTACTCATTCCCAGGTGAGCGCAACGAACCACTTCCAGCTTCATCACAGAGTACTTAATCAACGCCAAACAATCTGCAGATTTGATAAATTCATTGTAAAAAAAAAAAAAAAAATACCAGCGCGGCCATAAAACCTGCCTGTGAAATCATTAGAGTATTAAGAGCTGAGGCCAAGGTCCAACAGGTTATTTTGCTAATTAGGATGCTTTTGAACTCCGCCACATTAATGTTTAGTGTCTAACGTTACTGAAGCGAAACCTTTATTGCATGAAAAAGACAGAAATTCTCTGTATTCGCGAAACCTGGCTACGTTTCTACACTCCTGCCGTAGACATATCTAAAAAAATATTTTGATGTGATGATAGGCAATATGAAAAACAACAGCTTAACTAAGATTTCATTTATATGACGATAACTCGCCAATCAGGCGTTGTTGATGCAGTATAGGGACTTTACCCTTTGTTTTAACAAGCTGCATTTATAGACAACCTAAAGCCCTCACTGATGCATTTAATTGGTCTGATGAAACCTTTAGATCGGTGTGCTTGTGTAAACATTTTCATCTTGGGTGATTTAAAAGTTGATCGCCACTCGAATAAAAACAAAATATGGCACACTATTAAAAAAAAAAAAAACTTACTTTCATACACAAAAGACAAGCGCACTTGAATTACTGTCACCTCTGCCATCCTTCTCAATGTTACGTATTATCGCGAATAATCTTAGATAGCAGTTCATTCTAATACTATCCCTCTCGATCTTTTTGCTGCTGCTGCCAACATCAGTAAACCTAAACCATAACCCACTATATAACTTTCCACGATTGAAATTTTTATAATATTTTCTGCTTTACACTCCTTAGCATGTCGATACATTAAAACACATTACTGTAAATAGACAGTGTAGACAAACAAGTAGAAACATTAACGGCGGTTTTTACTAAAGTTTAGACAGCTTTGCCCCTATAGTTGCTAAAGAAATAGACCGACCAACTGTTCCATGAATGTAAGAAAATATACGGGAAGCGATGTAGCTAGAAATGATGTTCATAACGTTAAGAAAGGAGAGAGACCGATATAATAGGTCTAAGTAGAGTGACGCCTACATTTGGTGGCACCAATAATACTGGACAATGCTGATGTCCAGTGGACAAATGTCATCAAGTCCCTTTATTATCCCTCCCAAAGGAGGACAGTGGTCTGCAGAAGAGGGCAACATCAGCCTGCAGTCCAGTGGGTTCACACGAACAAGTGGCATCGATATAGCCATGAAGTTCAATTACTAGGTTAAGCAAACATCCCTCAGCTACTGCCATGTTCTCTGCATAGGGTAATAGGCTGCACGTAGCTACTAACCTAAGCCTGCAGTCTACTGGGTTCACATTTGATGAGCCTGGAGCCGCAACAATAACAACACTATCAGTGCACTTCAACCATGTGTGACCCATAACTGTTTTTTTTTTTTTTTTTTGTGACCGACTCTGGGCAAAGGCGTTAGGTCCTATATCTCGGGGGCAGTAGCCTCTCCCAAGGTCCAGTAGTCCTCCTACACCTTCACATGTCACCACTTCGGCGCTAACACCCACCATCCATATTGAATACATGCTAGGGCTGTCTCATACAGGACTGGTGTACTGGTATTAACGGGGGTAGTTTTACGACATGTCGGCGGGTCATCTGGTAGATCAGGAAAGTCTGCTTTTAGGAAATTCAAATCCTTAAACTGTTCCCTGCCCCAGCCGGGATTCGAACCTGTGTCCATCAGGACAGCAGGCCGCCTCTCTACCGATTCAGCCACCGCCTCCCCCACTACAGCCACAGAGCATGTATTCAGTATATTTTTGCTATCGTCAAATGACTGTATTCAGATCCTGAGAGATTTTTTCAAACTGGATAGGTCACATATCACTTTCATTAACCTCTACAGTGTGATCGATATTTCTTAGTCTGAAGTTCATCATCAGGATGAAGGAATGAGTAAATTAACAGGATTTTTATTGTAATGACAGAGTGAAAACCGAGGTGTGGTTTGTATTTACTGCTCTCCTAATGCCCCTCACGCCATCAGTGCCTCTACTAGTTCCGAGTTCCTACGGTCCTGATGGGGCAATAAAAGACTGAATGATGGATGGATAGATTGCATCACTTAAAATGCCGATAAACAATGCTTTGTTATGACACAGGAGAAGAGTGCTTTCTTGTGACACAGGAAAAAATGCTGTCTTACGCCGCAGGAAAGGTACTGTTATTATCTGAAAATACTTATATCCTCGGACATAAAACGCAATAAAAAGGTATCACTTAGAGAGAGAGAGAGAGAGAGAGAGAGAGAGAGAGAGAGAGAGAGAGAGAGAGAGAGAGAGAGAAGTCTTCTGAAAGTAAATGTCAGCACGAGATTCGCACATAAGAAAAAAGGAAAAAAAAAAAAAAACATTTGCGTCGGTGCGTTCTGGTGCGGCCTGATGACCACCGGTATATATGGCCTTAAGAGTGAGCGTCTACTGCAGCAGTTGGTAAGCGTGCAACATGAGTGTTTGTCTGCAAGTACCACGGACAGGGTAAGGCTCCAGTTTTGGCAATTGTTGAAGAGTGTTTCCTTAATTACATTTACTTGTAATATACAAATACTATCTATCTAAATACCTATGCTGCTTCCCCCAAAAAAGGAGGGTAGCCGAGACAGGATGACACAATCTCA